>NC_063190.1:27058768-27073768 GCF_017589495.1 Alosa alosa | reverse complement strand
ACATAATAGCAATGTTGTGACTGCAGTCCTAATCAGTATGCCCCCTAACCCTTACGCTGGATAAAGCAGATTACAGACTGAGGGGTTGGGGGCGTTGGAGGGGGAGGGGGGGGCGGCGTTACGAGACCAACTGCACGATGTAGTGATATATGCTTGTGTGACCGAGATGAACTCGTAACAGAAGTCATGAGCGTCTGAATGTCCCCAGTGCCCTGCGTTGGGCTTATTGAATACCCAGTCAAAGGGAGCGATTCTGGCTGGGGTGGTGCAGTAGCTGCAGGGCCTCATGCGTCTGTGGCTCACTGAGTCTGCCTGTGTGTGTGTGTGTGTGTGTGTGTGTGTGGTTTGGTTATTAATAGCTAAAGGAGGGAATTATGGCTCGCTGTCGATGCCGGTGGCAGAATGCCGGATTAACTGTCCCCACCTAAGCCACTTAATGCAGCAGGTCATTTCAGCACAGAACACAGGGGAAGAAGAGAGTGAAACAGAGACATAGAGAGAGGAAGAGAGAGAGAGTGATGGAGAGAGGAAGAGAGAGAGAGTGATAGAGAGAGGAAGAGAGATGGATAGAGAGAGGAACACCCTGCCCTGTATGCCAGGGCTTCTCTGCCCAGCAAGGTGCCCCCCATCTGGTGAGGATGTCCTTATCTCTTAAGATGACCACAGGGGGAGTCATCTGTTGTTTGGCATTACCATTTACTGTTATTTTACATCAAATCCTAAGATATTTTAGAAGTCACAATCACTAATTTCGGTTCGTACATGAATCATTGCATGGTAACACCAATTTGAGCCCCTACTTTGGTGAGATACTCAGTACCGTAACAAAGCTCAATGAGATATTTAAACCTTTTTCCCAATGTCACGCTAACCTAGTAATACCGACCTCACCTGCAAATGCCCTGAGCGGTCACAGTCTTTAGTTTCCTTGGCAGTGTCCTCCGCTCCGGTTCTGAGATTATGGGTTCCTGGTATCCCTGCGGAGGGACAAACTGCCCTGGTGCCGAGCCCTAATCAGCTTCCATCTGCCACAGTGACACCAAAGCACCATCTATGTCATTTCATCCAGCACAGCCAGCGTAGCATGACTGATATGCTACAGTTTCAGCCGGAACCCCATGCACACAATGACATGAGGAAATATATAATAGAGAATACGTAAGACTAAATATTTAATCCAGTGGCGCTATAATACTATGATTCAACCATTTATTTAAAAAATGTTTATGTAACGCTCAGTAAGGTTCAAATACCATCTATTCATGATCATCTACCATTAATCTTCACTGTGGCAGCTGTAACAGATGGCAAGACCTCTTCATTTTGAATCATTCTGGAGACACATACAGATACAGATAACAGAGCGAAGTAGGGTTTTTGGATGATACAAACACTTAACACAAGCCTATGTTACCATGTTAAGTGTGTCTATCATTAAAACACTGTGCATTCTCATCAAATATATTAATATTGAATAGTGAATACATCATTGTCCAGAGTGAGTTTAGATTAGAAGATAGTTCAAGATGTGCAGAGGGTCGTGTACTTTGATATTTGGTATTGTGAAAAGAATATAATTATGTTTGTAGGAACAAAATAAAAGTGCAGCATTTTATCATATTGATGACTGTCTCAGATTAAATTAAATTAAATTAAATAAATTAATAACAGCACTTGAAATGTGTCTTAAAGATGTATTTCGTTCTTATGAAGCTGTAGAATTAGTATAGTGAGATGTGCTTGAGGATGCCTTTGATGCATCAATATAAAGAGTCTTGGCATTGATGCAAATGGCACAGGAAATACACCTCCCCAACCCCCAAGTTGTAGATGTAGACAGGTGGTGCAGGGCAGTAGGTGCAGGATGGAGGATGAAAGCTTAAACATACAGTGCAGTGAACCCATTAAGCTGCCATAGGAGAACAGGTGTTTTGACAAACAGGTGAGAGTGTCAGAGTGATTGATTAGCTGAAAGCATTGAACTGTGGCAACAACTAATCATGAACCAATAAACTAATATCTTGAATATTCAGTGGAAAATCTGCATATACATCCTGTGATAAAAGGGTCTATTTTAAGACACTGTCCAAGCTTCTATGCTTTTAGTTAATTAACAACAATTGAATGATGTTGAGGATCAACCAAAGGGTTGATACCTTAAGGTAAAAAAGCTGTTTAACTGAAGCATCTTCTCGCTCAGTAAACAAGAGTATCATTTGGTCTCTTTGTCGATGTTTTCATCAATGAATTTGTGACTTCCCTTGCGCTAGCGTGTCCCAAGTCCCCTGCAGCGTGGAGTGTGTTGTTCGTGTTTGCAACGTGGAGTGTGTAGTTCGTGTTTACATCCCTGGGAGGAAAAGGAGGACAGGCCGCGCTCGGTGTGATAATCCCGAGTCAATCCCTCTGACGCATGTCACTCTGCAGCCGAGCAGCACCCTAATCTCTTTCCCATGCAGGTGTGGAGCAATACATTGGCCTCAGCAACCTGCTGCCTCTTGCCTCCAACCTAGTGGACCGGGAGGGGGATGGAGGGGCTAGTGCTGGGGGAGAGGGGTTACACAACTGGCTTTAAGAGCTTGTTTGCAGCCTGCTTTTTGTGCTGCATCCCATCTGGGTTGTACAAATCCCCCCCCCCCCTTCTGACTGGGGCCCAGATTATGTGGCACTGAACGTTTAGTCTCGTTACTGTTGATTATGGCCCTGGGGCTCTGTAGCTCACCACTGATGTAGTTACAGACAGATCAGAGATAACCTTTAAGAAGACTTTGCAGTCTGGTTACCTCACAAAGCATACGGGTGCCATTTTCATTAAGTGCAAACACTCACTGGATTTTCAAGAAGTCCTTTTCATAGAGTGAAGGCATATGCACACAGTATATGATCTATAACAAAAGTCTACCACATTGCACATTGATTTAAGTGCCATGCGATTTTCTCTCTACAGTGTACTATACATATTTGCCTATACCTTTGGCAGACACATTTATTCAATTCAACCTGTAGTACAAGAAAAGAGTAGAAAGCACACTGACGTATAAATGCTATCTTTGAATTAAACATATGACTTTGGCTTTGCTGGAGCTTTGCTATGGCAGATAAGTGACAGAAATACAAAATGGAGGAATGGATTATGTAGTAATGGTTTCCATATTACTGCAGCTCTGCAGTGCTGAGGCATTCAGGTCTTCAGGTCCTTACTCCTTTGAGAAGAACCTGAATGTATGTTTTTTTCTCTTTCAAAGTGAATAACGTCTCCGCATAGAACAACGTTGGTGGCCTTAGAGTTCAAGTCCATCTCCAGTTCAGATTGACTGCAAGCAGAGCCGGTAGAAGAAGACCTTAATGGTCTGTGAGGTCTTCTTGTCCTTCGTTCTGCTTCTCCGGCTATGGAGGAATGTGTCTGCCTCAGCTGCATTCAAAACATTTTAAGAGCAAGAATCAAATCTCCCCTTTGAGGTTGGATTATATACACATTTCTGGACAGCAATCCTATCAGATATGCATTAACATCCACACATTTCAGAGTCAGCCACCTAAAAAATATTCCTTTATTCCAGGTCTTCAGTGCTAGGGTCATTTTCTTTTGCTATCTCAGGTGGAATAGAAATCATTCATCTGTTCTTTTTTTATTTAATAATAAAATCCTTTCGTCCTCCATATTCATTGTCCACACTGCCCTCTCCACCCCAATCCCAGTGCACGACTCCCCAAGATCGACCGCTTTCTGCATCCGCAGCGCTCTAATTTTAGCACCTCATCTCCGGGCGATGCCGTGTGCTGCCGGGAGCGGTGAATGCAGGGGAACGGAGGGGATCCAATCTCCCCCTCAATCAGGGGCAGGTGCTGAGGGTGGTGGGGCAGAGCCAGGGGCAGAGCCAGGGGCAGGCAGATTGGTGCCTCCTGTGTGCTGCTTCTACTGCACATGTTTAATGATACGGCGAGGAATCGGAATATCAGGGGAATGGTTGTGTGTGTGTGTGTGTGTGTGTGTGTGTGTGTGTGTGTGTGTGTGTGTGTGTGTGTGTGTGTGTGCATGTCAGGCGGGGACAGGTTGAGATGAACTTAAACCATTCGTCTCATGGCCTTGGCCATGTCGCCCGCATCATCACCTGAGATTGATTTTAGTGATGGGTAGTGTGGGGAATATGGAGGGGGTTGCTGTGTGTGTGTGTGTGTGGGGGGCATTCATGTGGCACGATGACCTCTGACCCTCAGAGTGTGTGTGAGTGCTTACTGGCTTTGTGATTTATACGTTGGCCCTCAGTCTTGCTTTACTGGACCAAAGAGTAGAGTGTCAAGAGGCTCACTGTCGTAAAATCACACACTCTCTAACACACTTACATGCACACACGCACGCACACACACACACACACACACACACACACACACACACCACACAGCAGCGGAAATTTGATAAAGAAATGCTTTCTAGTATATGACTACAAATGCTAACAGTCACAGTCAATGGCAAAAGATGCCACGAGACAGCCCTCCAAACCAGACTCCAGTGTTGAATATCAGCATAATGTGAGCAAGGCTCTACCTCCACTCTCAAACCATTCACCATTTTGAAATCCATCAGAAATGGAAAGCTTTTAAGGAGCGTTAGACTTTGAGCCATTCGGGGGATCATGACTGTGAGAATCACTGACAGAAGCTACAAGCCGTTTTCATCCCGATGGCTTTCAGATCACTGCTGCCTCCTTTAACCCTTAAAGGAGTAGGTTTTTGAACATTCTAAGTTCCGCAACAATTGAATGTTCTAAAATTCTATGTTGAATTCAATGAACCCAGATATTCTTTAGAATGTTAATTTCTCAACATTCCCGTCACACCGGTGTGACGGTACTCCTTTAAGGGTTAAAACACATCAAGAATGAAAGCGTGCCATATGCAGTCGATCTGAGCCCCTTATTTAGAAAAGAAAGTCGCAATCCGTGTCTTATCTTCAATAAAAAAAGAAGCTATCCATGTGCAAAAGCCCTAATACACTCTGCTCGGCGAATTAATCACAATCAACAAGAAGAAAGCGGTCTGTCATTCAGGCGTGAGGCACAGGGATGTTTCTTTGTCTCGTCGCTCGGTGATGTTCGCCCCCTCTATCCCGTGACTGGCGAGGCTCGTCTGCTCTGATATGTGTCTCTGGCTTCTTTTTTTCCGCGCTAACTGGGGGCACCATCAAAGAACAAAGGGCCTGGCGTCTCGCACTCATCCCAGAGCCTGCGTTAATTGGCTCCCCCCCCCCACACACACACACACGTTTGCTGGATCTGATGTTTAATGTGTTAATAATGGTTTTGGGGAGCGAGCCATTGGTGGGGTTTCAGGCTTTTCAAGTATCGGGGGCTGCCAAAGCTGATACACTTCAGTTAGCAGCTGACACACACACACACACACACACACAAAAGCACTGTAGCAAAGATGATCCCTTCACACTTCAGGTCTTTCTCCTCCTCTGTCACCTGTCATCCCATTGCCTGCTATTGTTTTTTATTTTCTTCTTCAATCACCCACTGATCTCATTTCACTGGCATTAGAGTGTGTGTACACACACACACACACACACACACCACACACACACACACACACACACACACACACACACATACACACAAACACACACAGACGGACATGTGAACACACATGTATAGCTCTGTAATAGAATTAGTTCAACATTACAAGTCGTGTCCGCTGATTCCCCTGCTGAGCGAACAGGCGTAGAATACTAATGACCCATCATGGCCAGGGCAGGGCTTCATGCAGACTGCGCTCCACACTGACATCATTATTACTTCACCGGCTGACTTAAAGACACACACACACACACACACACACACACACACACACACACACACACACACACACATACACACACACACATACACACACACACACACACCCCCTGAAGAGAGATTGATGTGATGAATCTACAGCCTTGCTGAATCCAACTGAAAAGCAAAAACAGCATCCTCTGAAACACTACCCCCCTTTCTCCTCTTCTCTTGAAATTAGAACATTCACCCACCCTTATATCACTACCACCCCCCCCCATTCACACATAAACGCGCACACTCACACTCTCACACACACACACACATACACACACACACACACACACCTTCAGTGCTCTGGAACCAGGTCTCGTTTTGATGATTGTGTATTCCGTTGGCGAGCAGGATGTAAAAGGTTGGGAGTGGGAGAAAATGGGGGACAAAAAGGAGATCCTCCAGGGGCCTAATTAGGTCAGGGTGTTTTGTGTGTCGGAGTGAAGGAAGAATCATTTGGAATTCAGAGTTTCCATCAGGCGCAGAGATGTGAGGGAGACGTAATTACTCTGTGTGTGTGTGTGTGTGTGTGTGTGTGTGTGTGTGTGTGTGTGTATGTGTGTGTGTGTGTCTGTGTGTCCTCTTGTGACGTCTGTCTCTCCTTCCTGCGCTTTTCAAATGCAGAGGCAGAGACAAACAACCTGGCAAGCGCACACAATGTGTGTGTGTGTGTGTGTGTGTGTGTGTGTGTGTGTGTGTGTGTGTGTGTGTGTGTGTGTGTGTGTGCATGTGTGTGTGTGTGTGTGTGTGTGTGTGTGTGTGTGTGTGTGTGTGTGTGTGTGTGTGTGTGTGTGTGTGTGTGTGTGTGTGCTGCGTGTGTGTGTGTGTGTGTGTGTGTGTTGTGTGTGTGTGTGTGTGTGTGTGTGTGTGTGTGTGCGCGCGCGCATACAATCATACAAAAGCACAATGTGTTCTTCATGAAATCTCCACTGAGGGAACACATCTGTGACCAAATGGATCATTCTACAGCAGAACATGTTGAAATGCCTCATCTGGGGCAGGATTTGTGGAAAGTGCAGACAATCCATCACTCTCTTTCTCATCTCTCTCTTTCTCATCTCTCTCTATCTCTCTCTCTGAATGTCTGTGTATTCTATTCCATTCAGTTCAGTTCAGTTACTTTATTATCCGAAAGGGAGACTCATGTATATGCACAGGGATGAGTTCAGGTGTCGTAATCCAGATCTCCACTTCCCTTATGTGTGCATGTCTTGGTGAGGTTCAACCACTGCCGCACACACACACACATCTTTGAATCAGCACCACTGTTCCTGGGTCTGACGTGTTGGAGGGAGCCGCTCCGTCCAGACAAGGAGCAGCTTCTTCTGGGTACTCTGAGGACCTGTGGCTCAGTCCCCTGGCTCAAGAGCCCAGACGAAATGTCCTCTGGCAGGCTGAAAGGACGGCCTTTTTACCCCAGTACACAATAGCTTCCCTTTGTCATCACGGGCAAACGTTTGCCAAGTTGGGCCATTGTTAGCCTTGTACCATGGCAGACACTCTCTCCCACTCCTCACTCACTAATTTCTGAAGCCAATTGTCCTGTTTGTCTGTGTTTATTTTTGTATTTCACTCACATAGACAGCAGGCTTGGCTTTGAAGGAGAGTGTTTTTATTTAATTTGCTAGTCCATTGGTTGATTTGTCGATGCAGAACGCAGCCTTGGAAAGAACAGCTTAAGGGTGTCTAAGCGCTTTGGCTACCTGTTCCCTATTAAGCCAGCCAGATTTGACTACAAAAATGAGAACAGTTATATAATGTGAATGGACCACTGGAAAAAAGATCTTGTGGTCTTTGAGTGATTCGGTGGAAGACGTGATTAGCTGGTTTGGAGACACTTACTCTCACCTCTGCCTCATAGTACAAGAGAGGAGAGGAGCAGATTTGACGTCGCTGCAGTCTACTGTGTTGTCTTATACCTGTGAGTAAAAATGAGGAGTGGAAAAGACTAAACAGTCTTGCTGTGGACTGCCAGTTCCACTTCCGAAGAACAAAGTCTCTCGCAAGAACGGCACACACAGCCCTGCTCGATAGTCAAGGAGGGGGTTGTCATGGAAACCACACTCTTAAATTCTCTACTCACATACACATTCACCCACACACACACACACATACACACACAAGAGAGAGAGAGAGAAAGCGTACGTAGGTGTGTCAGGGTTAAAGGGAAAAAACAGCAAGCACACAGCCCTCTTGTTCTCTCTCTCTCTCTCTTTCTCCCTCTCTCTCTCTCTCTCTCTCTCTGTCCCTCTCCCTCTCTCTTTCTCTCTCTCACTCTGTCAGTCTTGTCAATCGCACCGTCTCTATGTAACTCTGCTCTCCCTCTCTTCTGTCTCTTTCTCTTCCTCTCACGTTTTATGACGATCTCCTCTAGGGACAAAAGAATTATTCAGGAAGCTCCTCTTGTTTAGCTGCTAGGATTTGTGCGAGTGACTCCAAGGCTCGGAGCCTTTTCCGAGGGCTTAGCGCACTGTGGAGGATGGGACGCAGAAAAGATCTGGGGTCTATTTCTTTCACAGCATCAAACAAATATACCTGCGAATGAGAGACGAGAAAGAGAGAGAGAGGGAGAGAAAGAGAGAGAGAAAGAGAGAGAGAGAGTGAGAGCTGCAGTGAGCGCAGAGCGAATGCCCTTTTTCCTCGCCAACGGATTGCATAGCAACAGTGCATCCCACCGCCTCTAAAACAGATGCATCTCCTTGAGGAAGACCAAGGAAGATGTGTCAAAGGTAGGAAATTGATTGCGAGTCTGTTTGCTCTGTACATCTCGGCGCGCCACATACCAAGTCAGAGTGAGGGGTGGGGGTAGGAAATGAATTTAGGTGAGTGCGAGAACAAAAGACTTTTTTTTTGTTTTGTTTTCCTGTTAGAGCGATCCATGCCAGAGTAGCTGCAGTATTGTTTGGAGGGAAGGATGGATAGGGCTGTGCTTAGCGTCTTCCAGCTTGTGGCGATCAGCGGGTTTGTGACCGTGTCAGTGTTTGGTGCAGATCTGTTTATGTCGGATCAATCCGATGTGTTGACATGCGAGGGGGGAATCTCTCCAGGTTGCATAAGGACACTCGAGTGGGAGCGCAGCCCCAACACACACACCTTTCCGCCAAATGACTTATTTACAGAGAAGTAGCCTAATCACTCGCAGGCAATCGCATCACACACAGCCGATTAGCACGGTAATGGCTAATGCTAGCAGCTAGCGCAGTTCCATGCCAGTATTCAGTGTTCTGTTCACCCCACCTCTGTCTTTGGTTGTGTTGTTTTTCGCCTGCCGTCCTTCCGGAATTTTCTTACAAGAAAGAGGTGCTTGGTGCTCAGAAGGGGGCTTTGGAGGTCGGGGTGTGGTGGGGTGGGGGCGTGCCAATCCCCCCTTCCCCACGTTATGGGGGCGTGACAGATCCAGCGCTGGTGGCGTCGGTGGCGACAGGAGATACTCGCTGCCCTCCAGCACCTCTCCGCACTTCCCTCCCCTCCCGCTCTCCGCCGCAGATGCCCGCGCGGCTCCCCTGAGTGAGCCCTGGCGTAATTAAACATCCCCGTTTGCCCTACTTCCTCTCTCGGCCCCCGGTGGGCTGCTATTGGCCAGAGCCACTCCCACAATGCGATTCAGCTGCCTATGGCCCCTCTTTGATGTGGTTCAAACACACACACACACACACACACACACACACACCTTAGTGGGATTGTGATAGTAGTAATATGTTTGTGTTGAGCTAGGTTTGTCAAGAGATACACACATAATTGTAGGTGCATTCAAGGCGAACACTATTGGGACATGGTCACCGGCCATTTATTTAGGCATTTTTGTCATATCTGGATGTCACACGAGTGACACTATCTCGGTTCACTCGGTGGGCTGACACAAGTGAGCATGTATCTGCCATCTTTAATATTGTAAGTGATGAATATACCCATTAGGGAGGAGGGGGGGATTTCATAATGCCAAGCCTTCAGCAATAACATTGCCGAGCCCTTTCCTACTAACATCTTGCCGGCGTATCTGATGGTTACTGATGTGGATGTGACATTTTTTGGGGTATTGAAAACCAGCCCTGGCAATGGTGTTTTTATCTCCCCTTCCACACACACACACTCTCCCAGGGCTTCCTATGCTGAAAGGTATTGTCGAGCTTGGAGCATGCTTCTGACAGGCACTGAGTTTGACAGTGAAATGTGGTGGTGGGATTTGCATATCAATGAAATGGTGACAGACAGTGTATGGGGTGTGGGTGTGTGTGTGTGTGTGTGTGTGTGTGTGTGTGTGTGTGTTTGTATGACTGTATGGGTGCACATGCTCATTTGTTTCTATAGATAATGGTATTGTAGTGATTTGAAAGCACAAGGTATTTATTTTCCATAAAAAAATAAATAAATAGATAGATAGATAAATACAAAAAAAATCATTTCATCATACATAACCTTTTGATTGATGGTTTTATCAGGATAAATGTTAATGTACCGGTACTAATTTCAAATATTAAAGAGCATTTGAGATAGTCATTGACTATAGATACTCAGTGCGGCGGTATGTTAATGGGTTGTCGACTCTCCTCTTTGGAACATCTTCCATCCTGGATTCTGTTTTTGTGTGTGTTCAGGCTCTGGTGTTTTTGTGCTTTGAGTCTGACAGCTCTGTGTCCTTGGTCCTAAAATAGGATCTGCAGAGGCTTCTTTTGAAGCACAATTCTGTCCTCTCTCTCTCTCTCTCTCTCTCTCTGTGCTCCACCTGGTGCAGCAATTAAGTGCCATATTGAGACAGATGTATCATGCTTTATCACATGGAACATTAGGGAAACAGAGCATCTATTCACACCAAAGGATAATACTGACGAATTATTCAAGTGACAATTAATCCTAGCTTGAACCCCAAGCCAATGTATTCAGCCTTCATACAATGTATTGCTACTGCATAATAAACACCGTTCAGAGAGATTAGTGTTTTTCATCTATTTTGGTTATTTCTTATATTTTTTCTCTATTCTCTGATCTGCTCATATGCGTCACATTCTGAGTAACCATTGTATGTAAATAAACTTGCCTTGCCTTTAAAATGTATATTTTGCTGCTGGGTAGATGCAATGTGAAACCTAACTGGTGTCTTGCTCTCCCCTTTTTGCAGCTGACATCATATCCACAGTTGAGTTCAACAATACTGGGGAGCTCCTGGCCACGGGGGACAAAGGTGGACGTGTGGTGGTGTTCCAGAGAGAACAGGAGGTAAGGCCTCATCCCAAACCCCATCCCTTCTCACCTGCTCCTTCCTCCAGTCCATAAGCCTAAAGACAGACAGACAACCGCTATCAGAGGAAAAGCGAGGACAAAATTATGAGAAAATGGTTATGTGGTATATTCTTAAATTCAAATCATCCATTAGTTGTAGATTTTTAGAAATAACCTACTACTGCTGCAACTACTGTTAATACCATGATATAACTGGTATTAATACTTGCTTTCGCAAATCAATGCTGATTAGATGGCTCCCATGAATGCACCTAGGATTATATACAAAAATGGCCATTTATAGGGCTCATGGTGATCGTGTCTATTGAAAAAAATGATACATTTGATAAAAAATTGTTTCACCAATATCTGATGATTGTCAGAGCTTGGGTGCTTAATTCTCCAGTGACACACGATGTATCTCATCTTAATAACATTTTAATGTTGTATGTTGTTTAAGTATTTATGAAGTGGTTATGAATTATTTCGATTTATTCGGTTCTGCTCTGTCAAATATTTATCTTCTTCAGTGCATTTGTAGTAATTGTGATACTGTATATTTTCTTGGTCTCTGACTTCAAATCTTGAATGCTTTTGAGATGCCTAGGCTTCAGCTATAGAAGCAGGACAACAAGGCTAGACAATGCTTTGAATATTTTGTCTGGTTTGGAATATTTTGTCTGGTTTTGTCTGCTCCGAGCGGCAGGCAGGCAAGCAGGCAGCTCCCTCCTCACTTCTCTTCCCTCCCCTTTTCAGCTTTAAGGATGTTTCATGGTGTCTGTTAATCCACAGCCACGGGAGAACCCCCCACACACACACACACTATCACTACCAAATCCGCCCTCTGTTCATGTTCCTCCTTCTCTCCTCTCCCCCCAGTTCATATTCCTCCCTCCCTCCCTGATTTGCCAGCCTTTTGTGGAGACACAGCACTGCCTGAACCTCCAGCCCCCTGCCGAGGAGAAATCTGTTTCCATTAAGGCGTTCACCTCCCGTTTGGTCATCTGAATTTGGGCTATTGATTCAGGTGCTTCCTGAGGGGAGAGACCTGACACTAGGGTTTCCATGGTCTGGCCTGCTGCTATTGATGTAGTCTCACACCTTAACCCTTAAAGGAGTAGGTTTTTGAACATTCTAAGTTCCGCAACAATTGAAGGTTCTAAAATTCTATGTTGAATTCCATGAACCCAGATATTCTTTAGAACGTTAATTTCTCAACATTCCCGTCACACCGGTGTGACGGTACTCCTTTAAGGGTTAATGGTTTTAAATTAATGATTTTTAAATTAGACATGCTCATAATAGCTTCTTTGGTCTACCCATGATATGGGCATGTTCAGGTTGGCATTTTTTTTTTTTAAAAGACCTGGGTTATTTCCACATCAAGCCATAATTGTGCAATCTGCTTATCTATGGCATGTATACTGTAACTCTATACTCTATAAATTATTTTGCATAGAAAGTAGCATTTTTTAAGACAGTAAGAAATTGTGAGAAATTAAAACATCCTACCTTTACTTAGTTTCTGGTACTTCAGAAAAGAACATGCGTCACATTTCAGTATTTGCAAACACAACAGTATATAAATGCGTTTGCATGTTTCTCTAAAACATTTGCAATAGCCTCCTATTTTATTACACCTTGTTTTGTTTATACTGCTGCCCTAGATTTTGGTTTGGTTACGCAGTGCTTGCATTGTCTTTGGAAATATAATCATATTGGATCTGAGCAGCACAGTGTGTGTGTGTGTGTGTGTGTGTGTGTGTGTGTGTGTGTGTTAGGCTGCTGCTCCATGAGATGCGCTCCCTTCCAGGGCAGGGGCCATCTGTGCCCATGTCTGTCATGTCTGTGGGCCATGCCAGACTCTCATGTAGCATATTCATTT
This sequence comes from Alosa alosa, assembly GCF_017589495.1. Taxonomy (NCBI): domain Eukaryota; kingdom Metazoa; phylum Chordata; class Actinopteri; order Clupeiformes; family Clupeidae; genus Alosa; species Alosa alosa. The sequence continues at coordinate 27,060,841 of NC_063190.1, read as the reverse complement.
TAGAGGATCACAGAGTGAACAGCACCTCTCCAGCACCGTGTGTGTGTGTGTGTGTGTGTGTGTGTGTGCGCGGGGCTGCAGTGCCGGATTAGAGAAGGGTCCAGTTGTTCTCTGTGGTTGTACATGTGTTCTGCTAGGGAATGATACGTCCAAGGGTTGCACTGGGCCAAACCACCGGATTCAAATTTGGACCCTAGTAAAACACTCAACGCGCCTGAGGGAAAGCTGTACTGAAGTATCGTTATTTTCATCACCATGTAAACATATTCATCTGCGCACATAGAAAAAGAGTTTTGCATTGCCAGTGCAAGTCATTTGCATTGTGAATATGCAAACTGATATTGATACTGACATTGGAAAATAAAGCATATATCCCGTGGCCAACAATAACAATTTTGATTGTGCTAAAGCAGACCATGGCCAAAAAATACAGCATCTTTTTTTGTTTTGTCATTATTTTGGAAATAATAATCAAAAGACCTCACAGATTAGATAGACTACACAATGTAGTGTATAGTATAAGTATATATACTCTTTTAATCCCGGGAGGGAAATTTGGTCTCTTATCCCAATTTATCCCAATCCGTGAATTAGTGAAACACTCAGCACACAGTGAAGGTGAAGCACACACTAACGCAGTGAGCTGCCTGCAACAACAGCGGCGCTCGGGAAAACAGCGGCGCTCTGGGAATAGTGAATTGCATTCTACATGTATTTTCCATGGTGTTTACCCTGTACTTGCACCCTGCTCTGGGTTCGATGTGCAGACCACTAACCCCTCTCCCTCTCCTCATAATGGTCCTGTGTTTTCTCCTCAGAGTAAGAACCAGCCTCATCGGAGGGGGGAGTACAATGTTTACAGCACCTTTCAGAGCCACGAGCCTGAGTTCGACTACCTGAAGAGCCTGGAGATCGAGGAGAAGATCAACAAGATCCGCTGGCTGCCTCAACAGAATGCCGCCTATTTCCTCCTCTCCACCAATGGTGAGCTGGGATGCTAGCATAACCTTTGCTTGATGGGCCTGTGACCAATCAGATTGGTTAAAACTTAAATGTGACAACATTAAAAAACAGATAACATAACATAAATGGCATACACAAGGCAATGGGTTATTTAGTTTAGACTATCTTGTTTCAACAAAGAATATCTACAGTACTGCTGTGTAGAAGTATGTTCAGTGTGAACAGCTGTTATCCCTTCTTTGCAGTCTGGGCAGCTATGCCCTAAAGTATGACTCTCTGTATGTGTGTATCTGTGAGTCCTTGTCAACATTGTTAAGTGTTCCATTAAAGAGTACTTTCTGCTTGCTTTCCTCCGTTGGTTGCCATTTTGAATATGAATGGAGTCAGAGAGGGCACATCTGCATACTGATATGGATGCTAATTGAGCCATTAAGAAAGAGAAGCACAGATGAACGCATCTCAGTTCTGCAGTTTAGGCTACGGAAGGGAAACGTACATGGAGGGGGGGATAGAGAGAGAGAGAGAGAGAGAGAGTGAGAGAGAGAGTGAGAGAGAGAGTGAGAGAGACAACATCCTTGAAGGACTGGTCTTTGACCCAACGTGGAGGTTGTGCCCTGTTTAGTCTCCAGAGAGGCGTCAACTAGGGCTATCACATTCCCATCCAGCACTGGAAATGGGCTCAGCTACAGGGACACGGCAGGGAAGCTTACGTTGAGAACTCAGAGAACACCTGCTGGTGACGTTTGATGTCACTCTCGCGAGGCACTGTTGTTTATGATGATAGTTTATGTCTTATGTAGCCATCAGGGGGATTAAACGGGCAGTCTCCCAACAAACAGACACACACACACACACACACACACACACACACACACACACACACACACACACCCGCATAGCCAGGTTGACCGGCGGTTTTACTGGGAAGTTTAGGAGTATACTGCAGTTAATGCTGAGTCAGACTCAACTCTAAAGTGCTAGTCATCCACAACCTCCCAGATTCACATACTCATCACTCCGTTGATCCCAGGCCCTGCCGCAGTCCCTGTCTCACACACACACACACACACACACACACACACACACACACAGCAAATTAATTAGCACTGT
>NC_063190.1:27046268-27053768 GCF_017589495.1 Alosa alosa | reverse complement strand
TTCAGTGGAAAATCTCATTCCAAACACCAGCTCCTCAGTCCCACTCACAACCACCAGCAGCAGCAGCCCCCCACTCACCCCAACCCCAACACAGAAAAATACACACACACACGCACACACACACACAGACACACACACACACACACACACACACACACACACACACACACACACACACACACACACTACCCATGTGCCAGTGCTGCCGGCCTGAACCAGCAGGCGCTGGGGGATTACAGTTGGAGTGAAAGGTCTGTGTGTGTGTGTGTGTGTGTGTGTGTGTGTGTGTGTGTGTGTGTGTGTGTGTGTGTGTGTGCACGTGTGCGTGTGTGTATTTTTCTGTGTCTGTGTGTGAGAGGGAGGTGTTGAGGGACATTTATCATGCTGTGATGCTGTGTAAAGCGTGATGAGAAAGAGAGAGAGAGAAAGAAAGAGAGAGAGAGAAAGGGTGGAGGGGTGGAAAGGAAAAGAGAAGGAGAGGGTGAGAAAGGGGGATGGGTTGGGAGTGTGTGTGTGTGTGTGTGTGTGTGTGTGTGTGTGGTTGGGGTGTACACTACTCACAGGGTGCTGAAGGCTACATCTGGTCCGACAGCATGGTTGCTAGCTACAGCCTGTGAGCATCTCAGTAACATTTGCAGGCCTCCCCCTGCTGCATTGCCTCAGCAGCACAGGGGACTGGTGCTAGTGATCTTCTTCCTCCTCCTTCAGGGAAGGGGGGGCGGAGGCTTGCGGATATGAGCGGAGGCAGCTGAGCTGCTGTCAATAACGGAGGGAGGAAGCTGTGGAGAGGCCTCACACAACCCCCCCAACACACACACACCACACTCACACACACACACACACACACACACACACACACACACACACACACACACACACACACACACACACACACACAGACACACACACACACACACACACACACTGCTAACCCCAGAGCCGGTGGAGCGTGAGGGCGGTTCGGTTTGTTTGGTTAAAGATTTCATCCTGAACCGTTCCGAGGCGAAGTGTGGTGAGGTGTAGAAATGAATGCCTTGGCGGATTGCTTGTGCACATGGCTTTGTTTGCTTAGCAGTACCGACACACACACACACACACACATACACACACACACACACAGGCACACTTACACACTTACAAATTCCCCACATGCATCATGCAGCTTCTACTGTCCACACTCACACACACACACACACATACACACACACACACACACACAGGCACACTTACACACTTACAAATTCCCCACATGCATCATGCAGCTTCTACTGTCCACACTCACACACACATACACACACACACACACACACACACACACACACACACACACACACACACACACACACACACACACACACACACACACACACACACCCCGCCTCTCTCCAACTCTCTCATATCTCTGTCTGTCCCTCGTTATTGTTTCCCCAGCGTGAGGGTAATTATATTCACATACGTATGAGTGGAGGCTTTATTGGATCTCATCACTTCTACACCAGTCAGACTGTCCACACGCCATCTAAAATATTCATATATACGCGCCATCGTTATTTAAAGTCGGCAAATCTTTGATTGGATACTTGAAAATGGATAAAATGCATGCAATCCATAAAATTCTGTCTTAGAACTTCTCTGAGCAGTAATTAACCCTAGCCTAGCATAGCCTTTCAGCATAATTAGCCATTGATGATGAGATAATGACTTCAATCACCCTAGATTAGCCGTGTCAAGGCAAAGTGTGACATTGTGTTAGCGTACGTGGTTGGCTTGATACAAAAGCCACATGCCGCTCATTTGAGGACTGAATTGGGAGGTATGGGGAAGACATCATTTGGTGCTCTAATTGGAACTGTTATGCACGCTCAGTCTAGGCCACTTCCCCCAAACACACACACCTGCACACACAGTTATGCATAATAATTCTTTCTAAATGCGTGTAATGGAAAATAATGGTGCTAACGTTTATCTTTAATGTAGTTTTCAAAAGTATATCAATCACCACCATGTATTTTTTTAAAACATTTCAATCCAAGATTACGATCCAATATTAAGTGCCATTTGTCAGAATACACACACACATAAACATATATAGACACACACACACACACACACACACACACACACACACACACACAAACACACACACACAAAAGAGACATACATACAGCTGCACAACAGAGACATTGTTAGAAATAGAGGGAAGCAATTAAAGGCAAAAAAGAATGAATTGAAGGTGAATGACTCACAATCATCACTTCTGATCCACAGTCACAGATGCACTTACACCCACACACAAACAGAAAAAAACACACGCACACATACACCATCACCCCCCACCACCACCACCACCACACACCCACCAATATGTACACATCAGCTATTCCCCCGCACAGCAAGCAGTAACGATGTGGTGGTGGTGGTGGAGGCTCCCTGCTGTTGCTGCAGAAGTGTCGCATCATTAGCCTGAAGTGAGAGAGGGGCGCTCGGCGTTTGGCATAGGGTGTGTGTGTGTGTGTCGGGGGTTGGGGGATTGCGGTGGGGGGTGTCTGTCTAAGAAGGGAAGGGACCCACAAGGCACGTCTGGGGAGCTGGCAGGGGAGCTCGCTCCAGGATGGTGAGGTGGTGGATCATGTGAGGTTTGGGGAGTGTGTGTGTGTGTGTGTGTGTGTGTGTGTGTGTGTGTGTGTGTGTGTGTGTGTGTGGGAGGGAAGTGGGGTGTGTGGGTGGGTCGCTCACTCAATCTGAATCCAGTCCCCTGTGGTGCAGAGTGAGTTGCACTGGCAGGCCATGAGATAAGTCATCATTAAAGGGCCCGAGCTCCCTCTGAGAACAGCGCTCCCTATTACTGACTACAAGACTCCCCCTTCTCTCTCTGTCCCTTTATCCCTCTCTTTCTTGCTCTCTTTCTCACATTCTCTTTCTTTGTCATTCACTGTCTTTCTCTCTATCTACCTTCCTCTTTATTCTCTCTCTGTCTCTCTCTCCTTCTCTCTTTGTGGGTAATGATGTGTGACCAACCCTACGGAATAGTGCTCCCTCATAAACTAGACAGCACAGCGCACTCTTAAGACCTTGTACATTCAAATACGCAATAAAAGCAGACCCTGGAGGAGATGACCGAATGTGTAACTGCCTCGTAACATGTTCAGCAGAGATGAGATCGGGAGGTCTGTCAATATTGCATTCCATGAAAAGCATATTGCTGTGGCGTCCTAATGGACTACTGTTTTTCTATAATGTTCTCTGACCCAATGCACTCACTCAGAATGTATATGTGGTCACATGACTGGTGGTTAACATTATTCTCCCTCTCTTCTGACTGCCCCAGGTCCCCGTGTTGCGGCCCATGGACCTGATGGTGGAGGCTACTCCGCGGCGGGTGTTCTCAAACGCACACACCTACCACATCAACTCCATCTCCATCAACAGCGACTATGAGACCTACATGTCCACAGACGATCTGCGGATCAACCTGTGGAACCTGGAGATCACCAACAGGAGTTTCAGTATCCTTTGAAAACCACACTTGCTCTGTTTGTAACCCCCTGATCACTAGGGAAGAGAGAGAGCGAGAGAGAGAGAGAGAGAGAGAGAGAGAGAGAGAGAGAGAGAGAGAGAGAGAGAGAAGAGAGAGAGAACATTGTACTCTGTTGATTATTGTGCTGAGGAGCTTTTACAAAATGGGTGCCCTTTTTGTCAACCTTGCCCCTTGGTTCAAATAGTCTTAGCGACACAAAACTGTTTAGTTTCTAAACATTAGCATATTCATCAAAGAGAAATTGTCGTGAGCCAGTGTGTTTGTTGAGTCTAAAGATTTCCTCCAAAGGCAGAATTTGATATGGCAAAGACAAAATCTCCATGAGCCAAATTGGTTTATTTTACGCCTGCAGTAATCAAGCAGCAGGATTTGTCAACAGCCCAATGATTTTTGGCAGGTTTTTCACACAGAACATTTCAGTTCGGAAAAATCTAGGACAGATTTCAGGAACTACAATCCTGGCGTGACATGGAATCTTTCAGTGACTTCCCAGCAGGTTGTGTCTTTAATATATGACACGTGTCATAAGTCTGACCCTTATGTCTCTGCATTATAGATATAGTACAGTGATGGGCACATTCAGCTAAGTGGTGTTCCTGTTGTTAATGATTTTTGAGTCAATGAATAGCCATGTGAAACGTGCCTGGGAGCGATGTCAGCTCAATGCAGATTTAATAGCATGCCACTTAGTGATGCTCTGCTGGGCGCCTGGCCTTTATCAACTGACCGGGAGTTATCCCGAGCCGTGCCTGGCCTTCAAGAAGGTCCGGCCGGGTCACACTTAGACAGGCCCTCCTCCCCCGGTCGATCACTATTGATTTCCACTCTTAAGGCCCTGCCGAATGCACATGTATGCACACACATACACACATACACACAGACACACACACACTCAGTCTGAGCACATTTGCGGCACATGAAGGTCAGGAGACACCGCTGAATGAATGACTGAGGTACGGGAGCACCCGAGGGACAAACTTCAAGTGTCTTATTTACCCAAGCCCCCATTCTACTGTATCAATAACGTAGCCCTGCTGGGGATCCCTTGATCCCCTAAGCCACACGGTGATGGATCTTACGCCATATTTGTGCCCCGCTCCCGGGCAGACCCAATGGTGTCGTTTGTTGTGGGGTTGACACTCTTTCCCCCTCAATTCCATAGTTATAGCCCCCTCTCCTTAGCGAGTTGTTTTAGCGTCAATGGTACTGCAGTGGCCCTTGGGGAAATCTACAGGCAAAAGGGTCTGCGCCACTGCAGGCTTACACTAGTAATTGAAGGGGGGATTGAATGGCTTTAACCCTGTGTAAGCCTGTTCAGCGGTCCTGTCCCACTTTGTGTGGAAATGAACCCCCCGATGCGACGTATGTGTTGCCTTGCACGGGAATCTCGTCCGCACGAGGAGATGTAGGGTAGTTTTTGAAATCCACTGTGGCCTTGCCTACCATTTCAGCACAGTAATGTAATGTCTGGAAGGTGACGGCGTGTTGCCGGCAACGGCCTCTTTCTCCCCAAAGCTACAGGGAAATCAACTATGAGTCAGAAATGAGGTCATAACAATAGAGATAATTCTTAGTCTTACACACATGAAAGAGGCTTTTCAGTCACCGCTAGTGTGCTGTGGATTGTGTTTGCGGTGACAGAAAGGTTGACTTTTCCCTGCCCAGAGGTTGTTGTTCCTTCACCCTCCGCCCCACTCAGACATTGTGGACATCAAGCCGACCAACATGGAGGAGCTGACGGAGGTGATCACTGCGGCCGAGTTCCACCCTAACCAGTGCAACACGTTCGTCTACAGCAGCAGCAAAGGCTCCATCCGCCTATGTGACATGAGGGCTGCCGCGCTGTGTGACAACCACTCCAAATGTAAGTCTGCCCAGGCTGCCATGGGGGGTTGGTGGATTCCACTCTCTGTGAGGTATGGTAGATTGGTCCTTGCCATATCAAAGTGGTGTGGCTGAAAATACAGACTTGTGCAAATAGTCAGCCAAATGAACAGAGGAAAATAACTTCAGGTTGCCAGCATTTGATTTAGGACAATTGCCCAACATTAAGTTTATATTTTCACTGTGTTATACTGCTATTCAGATATGAACTATAAATGCATTTTTGTAACATCTTTGTACTTAGATAAACTTCAGTCTTGACTGAAAGCTCTGTTCTGTTTATCCAACAGTCTTTGAGGAACCAGAGGACCCCAGCAACAGGTCTTTCTTCTCCGAGATCATCTCCTCCATCTCGGATGTGAAGTTCAGCCACAGTGGCCGGTACCTAATGACACGGGACTACCTCACCGTCAAGGTGTGGGACCTCAACATGGAGAGTAAACCCCTGGAGACTTACCAGGTATGGTGGCCATCTTAGCCCACACAGTCCTAAAAACCTCTGTGCATGTTCTCAGACATGAAATTCTGGTAAAAGCGATACCATGGTAACTTTCCATCTGCATTGACTGGCAGGCTGAAAAGAAGAACAGTCTAATACAATACAGCACAATGTAGTGCAATACAATATAGCGCTGAACAATGTGACACCGTATAAAACAAGGCAAAGCACTTCATTACAGTGCAATACAACAATGTACTGCATTGTGTTTGACTGCCTTTTCAAGTAATGGGAGATGTGTCATCTGAAGCAGTCAGACAACTGTAGTTTGAAGGAGAAGAAACAAGATGGAACATTTATTTTTGGAACTTAAGCTTTTTATCTTTTACAAATGGACTAAATGTCTGGAATGAGAGTGTTTGTGAATATTTTGCAACGTGTAGCAATGTACCTAGGCAATCCACAGCTATTGATCCCTTCTCTTCTTTGCCTGTTTTCTTTCAGGTGCATGACTATCTAAGAAGTAAACTCTGCTCTCTGTATGAGAATGACTGCATCTTCGACAAATTTGAATGTGTCTGGAATGGATCGGACAGGTCAGTGACTCACACTCTGTTTACTGCTGACCCAGCGCACATCATCAATGACTAAGCAGTTGCTATGCAATACCTGGGCCTCCAGCAGATCCACCTCTCCCCTTCATGACATGAATGCTAATATATTATAATATTATACACACAGCATAATGTAAACATCCTCTTTTATTGGTCATCATAGTCTATCTATACATAATACACATCTTTTTGGCCTGAGTTACTAATTATATCTCAGAAGGAATAGAAATGGCAGTATTGTAAATTGAGATTTGTGTCCCTGTACTTCTATGCTGTGGTGGAGAATCGGACTTTGCCACCCTTCCAAATGACCTTGTAGTACTGTTCTGTCTGCCTTGGTTGTGTCTGTGAGTCCATGACAAAGATGTAGTGAGGTGTGTCTTCCTAATAACAATGCTATGAAAACTGAGCACTGAAGGCAAGTTAAAGTTTGTCAGACAAACAAATAAAATGAGGGCATGAGAGTAGACGACAGGGAAGATGCGCCATTTCAATTTTGTCGTTAAATTTGGAATGATTTGAATTTTTTTTTTTTTTGATTAATTTTTTATTAGGTTTTTAGTAAACACAAAGACAAAACAAAAAACAAACAAACAAACAAAACCGTCATCCTCATAAGATGAAGTCAGGGAATAGTGGCCAAAGGGAGGGTCATCCAGTGAGGCAGTAACCAAAGACAATTGTTCAAGGAGGGGTGCAGATATAACTCAAAAGTCTCTAAGAAGTTCACACACAAAATGTCCCCAAGCATCCACAGTTTCTGGCTTTGCCCGATGGGCTCGAGCTGTGGAGAGTTCCAAGTTAGCCATGTATCTGACATTTATCATCCAGTTGCTGACTAAATTCAAGTTCTTATCATGCCAGTAACTCAAAATTGTTTTTTTAGCTGCTGTAAATGCACAAAAAAGGATCCTCCTGTAAATTATTTTAAAATGCAAGACTGTGTCATCATTTAACAATTGGAATGATTTGATCACTTTGAAGAAGGCTGGGTGTCTGTAGAGCATCCCAGGAGCCTTCCTGCT
>NC_063190.1:26951604-27045768 GCF_017589495.1 Alosa alosa | reverse complement strand
TTTATTATTTAATTTATTATTCTCTCAACTCTGTGGAGGTGTATGTGTTGTACAAGCACCTGCAAAGGGTTGGGATATGCTACGTGATAGGATTGATTTGAGAGAAAACAAAAACAAACAAAAAAAATGTAGCAATGATCTGCTTTTGTTCTATAATTTTTCTAAAGAAATAAAAAAAAATGTATGGTACAATTATGTGGATTCCATTTATTTTCTTCATAGTTCTGCTATATATTTGAATGATTTACTTTCCAAGAACAAGACCACCAGGAAAATATCGATGTCATGCGTGTCCCTTCTCCAGTGCTATTCAAGGGTGATTTATCAATAGCATATTATCAATATTGCATATTTTAAGGTTGTCTAGACACCTTTCTTAAGATCTTTGCAGCAGATGTACCAGAATTAATAATCTATTGTAGTATTGTATACGAGTATAGTATACTAGTATAGTAACTACAAATGAAATACACAAACTCATGTTGAACAAGAACAAAAAAATGAATTTTTGCAACTGGGTTTATAAAAATATTCTGCTCAGGAACTAATCAGGTGGACTGAGGAAAACTGAAGCATTGTAATACATTGAATTATGATAGAAATCCCCATGTTCACCTGACATCAGGACCACATGATTCCAGCCAAGATACTTTAGTTTATCAACCGTCTGATTCCAGTTTACCCAGTGAGAATCACTGATCTGGTAAAGGCCTATAAAACAGGATGTCTTGAAACTAGTATACTTTATCCTCATTCTCCTCCTTTTCTTAGAAACACCAGTTCCATCTTGCAAAAAGTGCATTATCTGTAATAGATGTCAGTTTCATAGTTACAGGAGTGCCCCCTTGTGCATTATACTGGTAATGCACATGGCTGTTCCCTCATGCACTGTGCAGAGAATGCCACAAGGTAAGGTGCTGTTGTGGGTCCAAAAGTGAAGAAAGACTCCAAAAAAGTATTTAAGTAGGATTGTCTCTATCAAACATAAGTAGTAATTCATCTGAGGCAGATTTTATAAACTTCAACAGAAGAGCTTGTATTTATTCCAGTAAACACAAACAAACAAAAACAAAAACAAAATACAGTCGCAATGTCTGAGCACACACACACACAAATTACAGGCACAACCGTGAGAGCTTGTGTATGAGTAAAGCACACGACTAAGGCCCTCTCGCAGTCGTTTTCCTCGGATTCCAATCATGCATTCAAACCAAAATGCATTTACGTCTGACTCCATGACATCTCCACCACGTCGTCACGTGGCCTAGGAACACTGAACTCGACACCACTCTCCCCTTCTCACTTCATAGCGCTTGGGATGGTAGTGGTGGAGGCCAGGGGGGATATGTGTGATGTTCGGGGGTTACACAATAAATACCCTGCTCGGCAGAGAGCTAAAGCTCGCCAGTAGCCTTGGATCGTCCAAAAGGCGCCCCCAACGGCCAGTGTGTGCCAATCCTACTTGCATCACGGACACATTCCCACAGGCCAGTACCACTGGGCTTAAAGGCAAACTAAAGTTCAGGGGGGGTGTCTCATATGTGCGTCATGAATTGTTTTGGGAGAGGGGAGAAGCTAGGGGTACAAGTCTTTGCTAAGGGGGGTGGGGGGGTGTTTGTGGTCTTCACTTGGTGGAGCGGCGAGTGGGTTCAGACGCGGTGGGGGGAGGCGGGGGCCCGCGCCGATCTAGATCCTCAATGTAGAAGTTGATGAGCTTGCGGCGTTCCTCAGGTACACAGTCCAGCACCAAGTAGCGCTTGTCGTTCTGCAGAACCTTCTCAATGTCCTTCAGGTGCTGGTCAGACTCCTGGATCAGCTTCCTGGACCTGACGGTTCAAGTTCAAACCACAGATTTTGCAGCAAATTTCCAGAATTTACCTGGTAGTAGTTTCGGCACTATAAAACTACTAAACACAAAAAACAGCAAAAAAAAATATTTCTAGAGTTCATGCAAAAGGCAAACTTAATCCTACCTAAACCATTATTACACAGATTAGCCTACATCTTCCCAATTTTCAAAACAACACTGCCTTGGATTAGTTGTAAGTGTAAGGAACCACCTATGCTCTCTTTAAAATCTTGATTTTCTTTTTGAACTTGAATACCAAAAAAAAAAAAAAAAAAAAAACATCTGAGAAATTAAGTAAGAAAAGGCCGAAAAATATAGATTCTGGGACTTACTTGTATGTGATAAACTTGGTTTCCTTCAGAAGAGTCCTGAAGTCAGCCTTGGCTATGATGTACTTGTCTTTGATGTAGTCTTCAAACTCCCTCTGTTTCTTCTGCATGGGCAGATAAAACAGCACATGAAACATTAATGAAAAGGGTAAAGATTTTACCCTCTAGGCTTTTATAAAAAAAGAAATAAAAAAAATAAAAAAACACTCCTGCCTAACCAATCAACCAGACAACTTTGAATTCCAGCCAATACATGTGCATGTGCATGTGTATGTGCATGTGTATGGGGTTTGGAGTTCCTCCATCAGCCTGTGGTTGTGGGGCTGAGTGGTAGGCAGGGCGGAGCCAGACTCACCCGCTCGCTGCTGGAGAACTTGATGCAGCGGGGGTCCTCCTTAATGATCTTCCTCACCTCCTTCCAGGTGGTCGTCAGGGTGATCTACAACAGACGAAACACCTTGAGCACACCAGTGTGTTTGAGCACATCACATTAGAATAGTGCATACATGCTTCATCTGTACAGACCATAATACAAATCCAAAAAATAGCAGTTGCACAAATTCCTTGTTTGATTTATGCAATGTCTACAAGACAGCAACCTCACCTTTGAAGCACCACACTACAGCACAGTGCTACATTTAATTTAGCAATTAGCATATTCAAACAGAATTTACAGAGCAGGTGTGCACTGAATAAGCCCTCTCTACAACAGTGTAATGTTTGTAGTGGAGTTGACCTTGGTCCTATTATGGTGTGTTTTTCAACCAGTCTGGATCTTGAGATTATGTCAATATAGTATAGTAGTATAGCATAGTATAGTATAATATGGTATAGTACAGTAGTAGTGTTTATAGTATAGTATGATATGGTACAGTATAGTATACTACAGTAGAACAGATGTCAAGTCTTGGCTTCACCCACAGTGTTGATGTTTTGGACAGCTGAACGTGAGGTTTCCTGTGCTGTATTGTCCGATTGTCTCACCAAGGCCGTCTCGTCCAGAAGCTGCCTGAAGTGCTCCTTCTTCTTCTTGGTGAGCGCCTCCACATGCTCGTTGAAGAGCTTCTCCTTCTCGTCACGCTCCAGCAGCGAGGACGACTCCCAGCGGTGATCCTTCCGCAGGTTCGCCTCGTCTCTGCCCACGACACGTCCGTGTTTCTCACCTGCGCAATCACAGGAACAATGAGCACCGTCGGTTCTCGCCAAACAAATCAGTGCCACCAGACCCTACTCAGGGGCAGCCACATCGGTGTGTCCGTAAACATTCCTCTGGCATCCGAATGTTTTGATTCCATAGTTGTTTAATTTACAGAACAATGCACATGGAAACCCAGCTAGCGTATTTCTGCAGTTGGTCTCTCTCTGCTTAAGCATAGCTAATGAGACTTATCAGATATTTATGAAGTTCCTGATTAGCTTGTTGAAGTGTCCCATTTATTTAGCTGAGCGTAGTGAGGCCTAAAGTATGATTTTACTTTCAAGGAAATATAATGGGAGAAACAGAGCATCATCTTAAAAACAAAAGATTGGGAAATTACACTGAAAATATATTATTTGTCAATTTGATTTGTTTTTTGAGAAGATATTCATGCATCCGATACATTTTTTTGAACATTTCTAAGGGTTTTTAAGCTGCTATACTGTGAGAGTGTTTCTGTGACGTACCATATCAGACATCAAGGCCTTGAAGTGCTGGATGGCCTCCTCTCGCTTGTGCTGCTCGCGCTCCCGGTCAATCTCCTTCGTCTGCTCGGAGCGGGCCTTCTGGACCTCGCGCTCGCGCTCCCGTAGGCTCGCCTCAATCCGAGACTGCCTCTCCAGCTCCTTCTCCTTCTCAGCGTCCATGTTCTGCAGACAAGAGGAACAACGTGGTTCAGAAACATAACTGGCCATAAAAAAGCACAAGAGGATGCACACACTCCATAGAGAGAGAGAGAGAGAGAGAGAGAGAGAGAGAGAGAGAGAGAGAGAGACAGAGAGAGAGAGAGAGAGAGAGAGAGAGAGAGAGAGAGAGAGAGAGAGAGAGAGAGAGAGAGAGAGAGAGAGAGAGATGCTGTGCTCAGTGCTATGCAAACACAAGAGGAGGAAGAGACGTACATGTCATAAAACCTTGTTCACATCATCCACAGGCTGTGTGTATGTTTTGGTGCTTTGTGTGGTGTGTAATCATGATTTACATTCACATAATTCACAATATGGCTCCCATTCACCACATTTTCTGAACATTTCTCCAGATATGTGCATTTTTGCAAGTCTTAGTTGCTGCTGCTGCTGCTGCGCTTTGTCCTCCGCTGCACTGAAAAGCAATCCCTGAGTAGAGGTAAAGTGTGCAGACGTGCTGCCCGCTCCCACCTTTGCTTGCTTCTCCACATACTGTTTGTAGAGGTCCTCGCGGGCAGCGGAGCTCTCCACGGCCTTGTAGCGCGGGTCTGTCTCCACCTTGTCTTTCACCTTAGCCCAGCGCTGCTGCACGTCAATATGGTGGTCACTCAGCAGGTCGAAAAAGTCCTGCTTGACCTGTAAGGACACAGCGGAATAATCATCAATCAAACACAGCAGTACAGCAGAACACAGTAGAATGATAAAATGGGGTGGGGATGAGGTTTACATATAAATAATGTATAAATAAGAGACAGACAGTTCTTGCAGGATTTCACGATTATTATTTTTTTTGTGTGATATTTTGCAATCGAAATGTCTGATTTTGTGGGGAATTGGTTTGCGGGGAATTCTGAGATTTCTTTCTCTTTCAACACCATCTAAAAACTACAAAGGCTATACCAGGAAATGAATGAATTGCAGAGAAAAGTGGCAGGCAGACATTTAAGACGTAATTTTCTTCTTTAGTTTTTGTGACCTTAAAGCAGCACTACAGAGTTTTGCTCTAAAACTAGGCATGCAAAACCTTGAAAACACCAGCCAGAGCCTTATTGGCACTGCTAGAAGCTTGCCAACATACAGCCTTTTGGCAATATGTAATGTGATCTTGAAAAACCCTTCACATGGTGCAATTTTACCAACTTATGATTCTGATACCATCCTAGCAACATCCAAGATTTTGGAAGGATAGTATCCAGGAGTTTGCTAGGGGAGAGTGTCCAGAATGTTGCTAGGATGGTTTCAGAATCTTAAGTTGATGAAATTTCACCAGAGCGGGTTGAAATGGAGCAAAAATCAAGGATGTTTGAGTGCACCATGTGAAGGGTTTTCCTAGATAGTCTGCAATGTTGTGCTTTCATTTTCGCAGTATGTTCCTACCGGAACACAGAACTGCACTGGCCTAGCGCAGATCCAGGATGGCTGGTGGGAATGTCACATGAGTCTAGCTGTCCTTCACATCAAAATGAATTTGAACATGACATCAAAACTACTATGATATGATAATATTGAATAGCCTAGTTTCTGACTTTGTACAATTCTGCTCAGCTCCTGCCGTTATTTGAAGTTCAGTCACTGTCGTTAAGTTTCAGTCATCGTCGTTAGTTTCTGCCTTCTACCTTGTTTTGGTTGTATTATGCACAATTTACGTGTCAAATAAGAAAACATGCATTCACAGTGAAAAAATGCAGTAATTTGTTGATTTTGCACTAATCTCCGCAATCAGGGAATAGAAGGAGACTGAGATGGAAGGGGGAGGTCATTGGTGCTGACCTTTTCAACTCTGTTCTTGCTGTCCTCCTTCTCCTTCTTTCTCAGGGCGGTCATAAACTCTACGAAGATGGTCTCGCGGTCCTTCATTTTCTCGATGGCCTTAAAGCGGGTGTCTCTCGCATGCTTGGCGGCGAACTCGCTGAACGTCATCCTTTGATAATGAAGACAAAACAAGACTAATTTCAACAATCATAAAAATGTGGATACATATTTATAGCCAGCACATCATTAACATAATAACTATAATGTGTAAATTGACCAAGATGTTTCAAGAGGTTTCAATCATGTGCTTCTTTTTATTTTTTTCGTCCCCCATCAACCAGCACAAATTAAAAAATGTATAAACCCTTTCAACAAGGTAAACAACAACAATGCTTGAATGTTCTATTTGGGCCCCAATCTACTTCCTCTGCATTAAGATAACATATGGAATGTTAAAAAGGAAGTCTTGTGGGGCCAACTATGATGCTGATAATGGAACTCTCTTGAAAGGGTCCATACCTGATACAAACCAATCATATAAAGCCTTGATGTTAGACAGCTTGATAGTTTAGGAAGAGCTGGTTTCTCTGACATTCTGAATCAGTGAAATCTGAACCATCTATGTGGGTACACTGACCGGACATGCAGCCTGGAGTCCTCCATCATCTTCCTGAAGTCCTCCTTGGACTGCATCAGCTTGTTCTTCTTCTCCTTCCGCTCCTCCTCCGCACGGGTTTTCACATACTGGTCAAAGACCTGCGCATGACCAGGAGGAGATCATTTTAGCATCAAATCGGAGAAATATGTATAGCTAATTTTGCTACTCATACTGCTACGTACATTCACTACAGCACTATGACAACACATCTAAATGTATTCAGTTCTAGAAGCATTGAAGCTTCTTGGGAGTTCCTTATGTATTTGTTCTGTTTTCTTCTCCCCTGCGGTGTGCACACAAGGATTCTGAGAAAACAGCACATTTGCCTCTTCTGAGAAGATGTGGTGGCTGCAGCAGCAACTCCAGCAGCAGCATCATAATCAAAGCATTACAAAACCACCAGAAATGCTAAATGTGTTATTTAATATTAACCTAGCTAATGTGCTTCAGCTAGCTTCATCTACACCAAAAACAAAACAAACAAAAAAAACACTTTGGAGGATTTTATCTGTACCTGTTTTCTCTCCTTTGAGTTTAGGAGGAGGTAACGAGGGTCGAACACTATCTTATGCAGCTCTTTCTCCCAGGTGGAAAAGGCAGATACCTACAGTAGGGGTACGGGGACAGTTATTTCAAAAAACCCAGCACAAGATTTGACCAATATCACATAGCTCAGAAAGATTCCTTTTCAAACACGGTGAAGGCATTCATTTATGTAATTTATAATTTATCTACAGAATATTTAAGAGATATTTAATCTAATATTCAATGTTTTTAACTCTATTCATAAAATGTTTTAGCAGAGATATGGTAGTAGGTAATAAGAACATTCTGTACTGAGGTCCAATGTAGTTTTGGGAAATCAAAGGAATGCTAATCTACAGATATGCTACACATATTAACAGATCAGATTCATCAACATAATCGACATGTACAACCAAATGATTGGTTATTACACTTATACAGAACATACAGAACTGAATCAAAAAACATAAATGTACATAAGAACAACATAATAATACAATATCAGTGGTGAGTCCCCAAGTTGACCATTAAAGCCTTTGTAGCCACTGAATAAATCTAAGGTTTAGCTCCAACTTCACAAAAGATGTAGAGAATTTGGTCAGAGTTGAGGTAAATGATTCACAGAGCGATACTGATTCTTAGGGCGGAAAAAAATAATTCTAATGGCACTAAGCTAAAAACAGATTCATGTAAAACTATTTTTTTCTCTCATATTAAAACAGTTCTATGCACATAGTTAGTGAGCTGTGGATTAAAACAATCAAAGATCCGCACTGTACAAATTGTGAGTCTGGAAAATGTAAACAGTTCATACTCAATCAGCCAACTGAAATGTTAATTGTGCTATTAATTACACACAGTGTCCCATCTTTGTCACAACTCTTTGATCTGAACTCAAGATTATGATCTACCGCCTCACCCTCCACGATTAAACTGGGACTAAATTTGAAACTAAATTAACTGAAAAGGAGCTGGTTTCCATCCGAATCAATGCAAATAAACCTATGTCTATCAATCTAGGTTGCTATTGCAAATGCAATATGCATGCTATGTAAATGAGAAGTCAACCCACCCCTTTCAAGCAAATTCATTCTTGATTTGACTTGGAAATTTGCAAAATATCTTCTAAGTGTTTCCACTTGAACATTTGAATTAAAAGGTTGGATGGAAACCCAGCTACAGATTCTTGCCCGTGAAACCTCCTCGACAGCAACGGCAAAAACCTCCCTTGTCATTAACTACTGTTGGTTTTCCACTGCAGGTTTTAACCATGTCCACCTGAGCACAGTATCACTTGTGTCTCCTCTGGAAAAGGAACAGCATTGAATGCAAAATATAAAGTAGAAATAACATTCTGCATACTGATTCTTAAAAATGCAGACATGCACCAAACATTCTAAATGCTTCATAGATTAATAAAACATCAAGCGCAAAGGCCTAGCATCTCCTCTCACAAATAGATTCAGAGACACAAGCGAAACCAATGCCCATTATGGAGATGTGACACAGCCAGAGTGAAGCATGCAAGTGGAAAAGTAGTCAGTTATTTTATTCTAGCAACTGTTTGTAAAGCTTGTTTAGTGGCACATTTCCCCAATGGTCTCCTAGTAAGACAATAGATTTAAAGAATTCCTTAAGGGAAAATAAACTCTGTCCTAGCAAAAACACATAACAATTCATCACCAATTCAAGACGAGAATTAAAACTCCAAGAACTTAGATATACAAAAGTAGTTCAAGACTCAAGTGAATTTAAAATCAGAGAACAGCATGAAGAAGGAGGAAGGTGAGGAGGGAGAATAAAAAACAAAAGGATAAGAAGAAACAAACTGAAGATTGTACCTTGCTTGGGCTTCCATTCAGTTTTATGTGTCTAACATTACAGAGCTGGTAACAGTAGTATTGCGGTTGAAGTGTTTTACCCCTCTCTCGAGCAGCATGTCCCGGAACTGCGTCATGCGCACATCCAGCGGCACGACGGCCCGTTCCCGAGCTGCCTTCAGCTCGGCCTCCAGGGCCGCCTCTTTCTCCAGGTCAGCCTCTTTCACTTCCTCCTTCCTGCCGTGCGAGTGGGGGAGGGAAAGGAAAGAGGAGGGGGAGATAGAGAAAAAGAATAGAGTCAGGGGAGGGGGACAGGAGACCCAGACGGCGTCTGGCGCTGGAAACGGATCTGGGCCACATCGAGGCCAGATCCGTACCAGAGAAAGCTGCCATCTGAGAAAAGTTTTTTTGTTTGTTTTGTTTTGTTTCCTTTATTATTTTTTTTCCTATTTCAATTTGTTCCCATGGGCCAGTGTGTGGATCAGAGGGCTTCATCTGTGACATTTGGATGAGGACAGAGAAGCTCCATGATCCCAAAAGCAGAGCTGAGGGTGCAATCTGGTGGCTAGTGGGTGCATTAGGGGGTTGAATGGAGGAGGGACTAGCTGGCGTTACCTTCAAACAGAACAGTGGAGTAAATATGGAGTGCCTTCTTTGGAAGCTGTAGTGGTAAGGGCAAGTTTCAGCTTATCAATCTTTCTGTTTCGATTAATCCAGTTTATCTAAAAATGCATTAAACGCTTAATTTAATTTAATAATGATTTGCTAATTATGTTACTCTTTCTCTCTCCATTCCATTCCCAGAGCAGTCTAAAAGAAGGTCAAGCAAGGTCATTACCTCGGAGGCCCAATGTCGGCATCCCCAGTGCTAGAGGCGCTCCCTGAAAAATAGTCCCCAGTGCAACAGGACCACTGTATGGGGCAGGGAGAGGCAGGCTTGCAGAGGCAGGCTTGCACTGACGGGGAAACAGTGACTGATTTGGCTCTTTGATCACATTGGCAACACAAATCACAACATCACATCAGCAATCCCTATGTGTGAATGTGTAACACACCACACATGTAGAACTGTAATGGGTGAACTAAGAGGAATCAAAAGAGCAGAGTCTCAGGGTATGTTTAAGGAATCCACTCTGCTTTTATCCACATGTTCTTTTCGCCATCATAAACCTAAGAATACAACTTTACTTTTTAGGGGCCAGCTCTTGTGGCCAGAGATTAAAGTGACAATATAGGCTTCATCATATTACAAGGTGCATTTCTAGAGGTGATTTTTAAAGTAAGTATATATATATATAGCACTATGAACCATGCAGCTTCACAGCATACACTACCGGTCAAAAGTTTGGGGTCGCTTAGACATTTCCATTCTACTCCATTATAGACAGAATACTAGCTGAGATCAGTTGCATTGGGTTTTTAATCAGAGCAGCAGTTTTCAGATTACATTATGCGCTTACATAATTGCAAAAGGGTTCTCGACTGTTGTAGAAAGAAATGGCTGATCTTTAATTCAATATCTACATTGCCCATTATCAGCAACCATTCATCCAATGTTCCAAAGCCACATTTTGTTTACTAATCTGATATCATTTTAAAAGGCTAACTGAGAAAACATTGGAGAACCCTTTTGCAATTATGCAAGCACATAGTGTAATCTGAAAACTGCTACCCTGATTAGAAAAACAATTGATATCAGCTGGTATTCTGTCTAAAATGGAGTGGAATGGAAATTTCTAAGTGACCCCAAACTTTTTGACCAGTAGTGTACATGCCAATTATATCCTCTACATGCATTAATTAGCAAGCTAGTTAGGTCTAATCAATGCCAGCTATGCTGCTGTTGTTGGTGTTTTAAAGGCAAAGCTATTGGCAGTTAGGTTGGGAGTGGGACGGCACCACCACCTCAGGGACTGGTACATGAGGAACGATAGCTGCTGTGTGGGGTTCTTCTCCAGCACGCCACACAGCTGTTCAGTGAGTCACTACGGCGACGCCCAGGTAATGAAGATACAACTTTCTTACTGATAAGACTCATGATTATTTATCATTTATCAACTCATCGTCTTTGGAAACCCCCTAACATCTGTCCCACATCACCCGTCCCAGGAATGTAACGGAAAAGATGCTGAAGTCAGCTAAGTGCTTAAGCTTTATCGTCTTCATATAAAATATAGAAAAATTCAACAACACGTGGCATCTATATAGCACCTCTCAGGGCACCTCAGCATCTCTCCGGGGAAACTTGGCACCTCTGCTAGCATACGTTCCTGGCAGCTTGCTTGTTAGTGTTTTTGCGTTGGGTTTCCACAGCGTCCTCTAAGAGGAACAATTTGAAGAGACCAAAGGAATGCTCAGTTACACACTAAATTAGCACAGTAGCTTCTTAAGTTGGGGCTCAAACACAAGTTAACTTTTTCAAATTTTGACTACAGGGAATTGCGTAAATTGGGGTTTGAGCCGTAAGCCTGTAACCCATCATTACGTGCAGTCTGGCCACACAGTGCCAAAGTTGTATCTGTCCTTGTGTTTAGCTAGACAGAGGGGCGAGAAAGATTGTGAGTGTTCTTACTTCCTCCTTTTGGCCTGGACTGGCTCCTCCTCAACACTCTCCTCTCGGGCCGGCTCCTCCTCCTTTATCTCCTTGGTGACGACTGAAACATGTGAAAGGTCAGTGTTACAAAAAATAATTATCATACAAATACCAGTTCAGCCTTGATCGCAAAGAAAAGTCACTGGACAATAGATGGCCATTACCAGTTCAACATACATTTATGCATAACACATTTATGCACACATTTACACTTAACAGCTTTATATTTCATAACACATTTATAAGAGATTTAAGAGCTCTTTTCAAAAATTCTAATGGAAGCAAACAAAATGACAAAGTTTTCTTTTTTGAAAAACACATACCGTATTTTCCGGACTATAAGTCACACTTTTTTTCATAGTTTGGCCGGTCCTGCGACTCAGGTGCAACATATATATATTTATATATATGTTTTTTTTCCTCTTCATGAAAAATTTTTTGACTGGTGCGACTTATACTCCGGTGTGACTTATAGTCCGGAAAATACGGTACTGGAGTTTTTCACATCTGTTATCCAAAATTCAGCCCTGAATTCCAACACCAAAGCACTTTTCCTCTGTCGCACACACGCTATTTGTTTATCCAGCACCGGCTTTGGAAATAACGATGTCCATAGACAAGGCAGAGTATGTTGCATGATTTTATGAAAGCAAGTCAAATGTGTAGTTTCTTATGTCTCATTCCATCGAACTACAGATCCACTACCCTATCTGGCAAAGTTGCATAGTGCGGTTATAGCCGATAGAGGGTTACGAAGCAAATGCACAAGTGTCATTCACTCTGTTACGAGTTAAGGAACCACTGAAGCGATTTTGGAAAAACTCTTTGATGTTGCTTTAATATAACATACTGTTGTTGATCTAAGGTGTACTCCAGTCTCATCCTGTGTTTAAAATACTGCTAGAAGAAAAAGCTGCTTTGGCTTCAGCGGTTCCCAGTGCTTGTTTAACTGAGGAACATTCAAGTCTTCTACAGCATGGCATAGTCCCTGTGTTTTAATAAAGAAGGCGGTTCTCACCAGGTGGTTTGGGTCCATCCTCAGAAGTCTTCTTGTGTGGAGGCTCCTGAATGTACTTATCCACGTCAGCTCGGCCAACCAGCTCAGACGGTCGGTCCCACAGGGAGATGCGAGAGGTTGGGTTGTAGAAGAACACCTGGTCATCACCTGTCCAAACCACACACCTGTACAAGAACACAGCAACGACAGCTTGGGTCAGTCACATTTCCTAAAACTGCTTGTGATATCAGAGGAAAACAGGAACTCAATCGCTGGTTTTCAGGGTCTGTCTGGAAGGGGTAAAACAGAACTGTGTTTACCAGGGGGTTCCAGGGATGGGGTTTGAAGCGACAGGCTTGGCTCTTTGTGCAGCTTTCTCTGCTTCTGTCATTTCCTCGTCTTTTGGCTCCTAAGCAAACCATACAACACACAACGATGGGAAATACTTCACAAGGGGAGATCAAAAATTCATAACCAATGGGAGACGTAATTGAGAAAAAGCAGTGTAATTATTTAGACTGGTACTATGGATTTTTATTTCCAATAATATTAATGGAAAATTCCGGTATTTAGCACTTTGAGTCCCTTTTCTGGTTTGTTTTGAATGAACTAGAGTGGTGGACACCGAAATTTTGACGATTGGTCCTGTCTCAACCTTTCTGACTAGTTTTGAATCGCCTTTGCCTGCTCAGGGTGGCTGCCAACAGGCATACTGTAGTAGGCTACTCAAAACTGTGCAACTCACCAAGTGGTTAGTGGTGTTCGTTGATGTTCCAAAACAAGTAGCGTAGCGAAATACAGTTTCTGTCGTGTTTTATTTGGCATTTTGTAAAATCCCATTCATTTCTGTTGGAAGACTCATTGCACGTTGACATTACTGCGCCACCGTATATGCTTCAGGTTCAAATATTGAGCGGATATACACGGTTGTGAGGTGTCTGAATAAATACTTCCACAATAGGCCTAGCAAATAAGACGGCTGGAAATCATACATTGCGCCGATATATTTGCTTTTAATAGTCAACGAACTCCACGAACCACTCGGTGAGTTGCACAGTTTTGAAAATGAACGTTAAGGGTTGTTTTAGGACATGTTTGAGTAGCCTACAGTATGCCTGTTGGCAGCCACCCTGAGCAGTCAAAGGCGATTCAAAACGAGTCAGAAAAGTCGAGACAGGACCAATCGTCAAAATTTCGGTGTCCACCACTCTAGTTCATCCAAAACAAACCAGAAAAGGGCCTTAAAGTGCTAAAAACCAGAATTTTCCTTTAATAACAGCAGTCAAAATGTCCATTACATCTGTAGTAAAAATGTCTATCTGCAGGAGAAATAAAGAACAAGACACCATTTTTGACTACTGAATCCAAATTCACAAACATGTTTTCTAAGGGGTCCACTTGCTTTACACCTTATTCAAGAGTTCCAAATAGCTTAACAATAATACTATTAGTACAAAAACTTTGACAATCCTCCACCTTACCTCTTTTATCTCAACCTTTGGCTCGACGAGGTCCTCCTGATCAGCCATGTCTACATCCTCAGAGTCCTCCGCAGCCTGCCTCTCTTTGGCTTTCTCGGCTTCCTTTTCTGTTAACAGTATGATGCACATAATGAGACACGCCAAAACCAGGGTGAACAGCAACCAGTATAATATGTCAGCTGATCTACTACAGTTGTTTACAATCACTTTGTTACTATTTTCGGAACCTTGATGTCATTTTTCACAACTCTAGACACAAAACTCACAACCAATGAACAAAATGCACATTTTTCAAAACTACACATAAAACTCAGATCATTTGTTCATTCAACAAAAATCACCTGTTCAATATGACAACTTAACATCAAAGTACTACTATTTCAAAAGGCAATTCACACATTACATTTCAAATGAGTGTCTATTCATTTCCTTACAATGATCTAACTATCAATTGATACAACTGTTCAAAATGATAAGTAACTGTTGCATTACTCTTAATGCATAGTTGTATGAAAACAGACAAACAATCGTCCATGTTTACTGCAAATCATGAATGTTCCAAGATACTGTAACGAGATTCATCGTCACCAATTAGTGTGGAGCATGAACCAGTTAGACTACAATATCCATGGATGTACCCTAATATTTACAATGCTTCATCATACACTGTTTCTATGGTCCCAAATACTGTACCACCTTTTCAGACTATTTACAGTATTGACAGTACTGCACTGTATAGATGCAGGCCCTTGTAATTGCTTGTCCATTTCTGCCAACGCGTTACTGATGATTGCTAATTATTGTTGCTTTGATTAAAAAAAAATCTATGTTGTGATTGTACTATAGTGTTTTGCATCAATATATTACAAACTTTGTTAAAGGATTCCACTGTGTCTGTAGTATTCTCTCTACTACTGCAGTACTTTTACAAAGATGTATTTACTGTACATGTAGTACCATAACGAAACCTGTATCACCTATTTTGTTCTACAATATTTAATGACTGTATGAACAATGACACAGTAAAACTAGCGGTTGCTTGTGTGTGGGTGATCTATAGTTATGTTTCAATGGTATTTCACAGTAAATTTGTTTTTTGAACCAATGATTCAAGTGGTGCAAGTGCAAGATTTCTTTAAAGATGTGAATGCACAATGCAATGTTTTGAACATTAGACAGCCTGTGTTACAAGTGATAACCGTTTTGAGTTTTGTGTCTAGAGTTCACAAATTACGGGTTGTCACAAGTCGTCACCACGTACAAATGGAACGCTCGATAAGTGGTAGCTCACTGGGCCTTGACCCACAGCTCACCTTTTTCCCTCAGCTCCAAAGGCTTCTCCCAGGTTGACTCCAGTGTGCGGTTGTTGTAGTAGTACGTCTTCCCATCCACCGTCTTGTACTCAGACCACTCTGGTAGGGGTAGGGTACCCGCCAGTGTCGCAGGTGTAGCTGCTATGGTCAGCTGGGGGTGGACCATGGGTACCAAAGGTGGGCCCATGCCTGGCAGCATACCTGGGTAAGATGAGTGAGAATGGACTGAATAGAAATAACAGGGGCGAGAACATAAGATGCAGACCAATGCCATGCCACAACAGAACAGGGACATTTGCTCATCATGACCCTAAACACTAAACACCCTAAAAGCTCATAGCCATGATGTCAAAAAGGAATAGGACTCTGAAACTCTGGAATGCATGCGTTTGCTTTGACACATCAGAATTCATTAATCTTAGGACCAGACTAAGCCACCACAGCCAATAGAAACGCTCCAGTCCCTCCCTTCATTTTCAGCAACAAGAGCTTATTTGTTACCATCTACGCTGTCAGGACTGCCCTCTAGTGGCTACTCTGGCAGAGTTGATGTGGTCAGGGCTCGACATTAAATGGTTGCCAGATTTCCTCTTGGCATCCACAGTTGGGTGACTGATAACCACACTGTACTCTCTGGCTATCTCTCTTGGCAAATATTATGGCTAAAATTTCCCCAAGTACAACATAGACAACCAGCAACCAAGGAAACCCCCAACACAAAATCAACATTCTATTACTTGCTGAAAAAGCTGCCTGTGGTCACTGAATGAACCATTGTAATGGTTCCACACACAAGTAGTTGTATGTGTACTGATAAACCAGCTGCAGGCAACTTTGGTTGTGATGGTGAAAAAAAAAATTAAATAAACATTGTGGAATATGAACTAAATTCAAACCATAACTGACCCAAATTAAAACATCAATTCACACAAAGACAGCACAGATGGCAAAGCAGCCGAACCTGGACGGAAGACAAGCAGGCCCTTCGTCAAGTGTGAGTGGGTGAAGGCTTGTGGCGAATTCTCACCCACCGGCGGTCTCCCCACAGACAGTATGGGTCCCCCTCCCGCTGTTGAGACCGCAAGCAATGTTGTGTTGCTAATCTGTGGTTGCTACCATTATAGCCTCATGTAACACACACGTAACACTTACAGCACAATATATACACTGAAAACCAAATCAGGCTAAGTGGAACCAAATGCAGGTGGGTGCTCCTAGTTTGGCATACCTTACAGAAGTCTACATAAAGTTGAGGTTTGTAAACTATCATGCTTTTCAATTTGCCTATTACTTCTCAGCCTGATATTGCCTCTTATCACAAATTGCTATTTCTACAGCAGAGTAGACACAACTCTTTCAACACCTACTAAGGCAGCCTGCCTTCTATTATCCCAGTAGCTCAAGTTGTCAAAATCATGTCACAGCAGCCATACTCGTGTGTCTCGTTGCTAAGCCTGGCAACCACCATTAAGTGTCGAGCCCTGGAATTGAATAAACCACGCAGACAGCCACTCCAGTGCTAACCAGTGAATTATAACAATGACAATAATAATGAGAGTGTTTGAATACCGGGCAGAGGGATGTGCATCCCTGGCAGGGGCACTCGGAACGGAGGCACCATGACCGGAGGGAAGGCTGGCACGGTGGCGGTGGGCTGGGGCACAGAGTGAGGCAGGGTCCCCGGGAGACTCTGGGGCATCAGGGGGACCGTCTGCACCTGGGTCATCGATGCTGGTACCCCGGAGACACTCACCACGGTGACGGGTGTCACTCCCCCGGTGGAGGGCACAGAGGCTACAGGAGGCATCTCGGTGTGGGCCGGACCTGGACAGAAGACAGAGTGGACACAGAGGGAGACAGGAAAAAGGAGATTTTAAGGCAATGAAAGGTAAAGTAAAGTAAAGTACAACCCTCAAGTTTGCTGCATGTTTTTGTTTAAATCTATGTTAGGAACAGTTCTGCATAATTTGGAATCTTCTTTAGAGGTGAGGAGCAAAACATATCTTAGGTTGGGATGGGAATAGGTTGGGAAGGCAGCAGTTAAACGACATACTTAGTTAGTTTACATTCCTGTGTAAACACAACAGGCAATCTCTAACTACAAAAAATACCCTGCTGCTGCTGCAGACGGTGAGAAACAACATTGTGAAAGTCATACCCTCCAACTACAAATAACGAAGCCACAGCCAAACAGCTGACTAGCCAATTCAAATTCATAATTATATATTTGAAAGTTTGCTATGGAGTATTGCAATAGAGCATGTATATCTGTTGCCTAAGTGGTTGACAGACATCCAAATTAAAATTGGTGGCTGCACACAGAGAAGTCACTTGTTAAAATGAAAGCAAAATGCTATCTTCTTTCCAATGAATGACTGCACATTAGGACCTTGACTTCTTTAAATGACTAGTGGACCAAACATTACCCATAACATGTTAAAAAGTATGTTTATGTTTATGGTATTTGGCAGATGATTTTGTCCAAAGCAACTTACAGTATAACAGAGATTGTCCCTCAACATCTTTTCAGCTGACTTCCATAGAGTACTTACTTGGCCCAGGTGGAGGCAGCGATGGAGCCGGACTGACTTCCATAGAGTACTTACTTGGCCCAGGTGGAGGCAGCGATGGAGCCGGACTGGTGGCCAGCTCGGGGCTGGAGCTGAGGTTGCGGCTGGGCGAGGGGGCCTGGGTGGAGCTTAGGGATGGGGAGACGCTGATTGGGGCCGTGGTGCTCACTGACTGGACGCTGCTCATGCCGCCGTTAGCGTTGGTGGTGGTGTTGCTGACGCTGCTCCCGGGGCTGGTGACCATAGCGACCCCTGCCGCCGCTGCTGCTGCCGCTGCAGCTGCTGCTTGCTGACTGGCCGCCAGAGGAGTGAGCTCAGATTGCTGGATGATCTTTACACCTTCAGGTTTGGTCCAGGCTGACTCCCGCGTGCGAACGTTATAGTAATAGACCTGGGAAAGGGATAAAGGTTGAAAATGCAGGGTTATCTAAAAAGAATATTGACACAACATTTCCATTGCACATCACTGGAGAAAGGAAGACATCAGTGGACCAGTGTTGGCTGGTTGAACGTCTAAGTACATTTCCATACACCGATTGTGAATGGATAGCCTATTGCGGATAACACATAACCACTGACAGCATAAAGGCAAAATACTTGAGACACAGAAATATAGGCTCTGCAGGAGAATACATGAGGTCATGAAATAAATCGTTTTCACTCTTATTCAAATAACAGTGTAATTAACAACCAGGTATCCTTATTCAGACATAATTTCCTGTTTAGTGCTCTATACCAGGGGTTCTCAACTGATTGTGAACCAGGGACCACCATTCTGGCTAATTGCACAACCACACGACCATCACTGAATAAAAATACTGATTCCCACATTGCCACTACATGACTGAATCCATGGTCACAGACCACTAGCAAAGTCCTCACGGACCACAAGTGGGCCGCGAACCACTGGTTGAAAAGCCCATGCTCTATACCTTTCCCTCTTGAGTGGTATTCTTCACCCAGATCTCCTCTGATGGGGGTAGCTTAGGTGCCCCAGCTGAAGGGACTGGGGGCATTCCTGGGGGAAATATCATTCCTGGAGGTGGAGGCATGTTGCTCAAAGGCGGAGGCATGAAAGGAGGCCTCTGATAAACAAAAACAAAGAGTAAAATTATTACAGCCTGGTAAGAGTTTCACAAGTTGTTTGTTTTCCTAACACACAGGTGTTTGCTATCAAAACACAGTTCCACCATGCACAAATGTGTATATCATATACATTGCAGACCAACAGCTATCTAATACCATATGGTAAGATACACCAGAAAATAATATAACAGAAACCAAACAACACATGTTCCATATATCAATACACAAACATACCCAGAAACATGGCATACCCTGCAACTTGAATGCCAGGGGTCCACAGACGACTTCAGAGTAATAGTTACCTGCAAGTGAGGGGGTCCCATTGGTGGGGGCAACCCTCCAGGTGGTGGCATGGGTGGCATGCTTGGATCAAAAGGTGGGCGTCCGAATGGAGGCCTCGGTGGAGGAGGAGGCCCTCTTATAACACCGAAAGGTGGAGGTGGAGGTCTCAACAGGGGTGGAGGATTGCGCATTACTGGCGTGGGGGGAGGAGCAGGGGTGCGGAATCGCAGAGACTGCGGCTGCGCCATCCTGAATAACAGAACATGAGCAAAAAGGGAGAAAAATGAATAACCAACGAGAAATTGTGCAACTTCACTGGAACATGCAAGCAAGGCACACAGAGAGGTGCTCTCCCTTCCACATACAACGAGTGCTCGTTCTAGACAACACTTATTATGTGTCTTACTGAGGTAAAATCAACTGACCATGTTTATTCAACAGTTTAAGTTACCAAGCTCATGTTGATCTTACTTCATAAACCTGCTAGGAGAAATTGCGTCCCACTTCTTGACTACACTAACTTCCTTGTCCAGTGCAAATAATTGGCAGTTGTTCAATGAAGACACCCAGCAGGATCCGCCATCCTTGTTTGCTATGTGAATAGCTAGCTGGCTAGCTCGATATGGTCAAACATCCACTTTTAAACGTTAGCTCATATTAGAGCCACCACATAACTTTGACGTACAAGCTAGTAAGGAGAAACCATGTTGGAATGTCTAATATCTAGTACTGACCAGTTCGCTGATCACCGTTTGCACGATAAAATAACTTCAGTGCAATGCATGTCGCTAGCGTAGTTAGCTTCGGACTGCGAACATGTTTGCTAGCCAGCAAGCAAGCAAGACGACTAGCAGCTACCGCCAACAATCAAAACACTGTAGCTGATTAACCTAGCGCACCCTTAGCTAGCGGTACAGTGAGTTGTAAGATGTAAGGTTAAATAATTCATTGCACTTGTGATTCACAGTATGTTGCAGACTGACTGACACGTCTGCTAGCTCTGCAAAAACTCTGGTTTGTTTGGGTTAGGGTAGCTTGCATGGCAAACTCTTCCTTGCTATTAAAGTAGCTAACGTTACCTTCAGTAGCTACTAGCCCCTTCCTCCCAAGAGGATAACTGCTGCAACCGTAACGTTACTTTATTCGCAGTCGTTTTCCCCCTGAAATTACCTTCGTAGGTAGATCCTACCTACCTGTTCTCATTGAATCCCACACCTTCTCCTTCCACATTATCCGCCATAATGGACAGATAATATCGTGAATTAAAATAAAACAGATATTCTTGTTAGCTTTCTCGTTTACGATTTTACTCAGTTTGATGACGACAGCTAGGACTACCGCGCGTGCGCTGTAGAGCGCTGATTCACAAGTCGTCAATGAATGGATGTTGCATACTTGAATCACGAAACCTTAACGTTACTTTTAGCTGTTTAGTGGGAAAATAGGTTTCGAAAGGTTATTTGTAACCCCTGTCATACCTACATGTATTTTATCCTCTTCATGGATCCTTGACATCATTGTTTTTCTGATGAAACTGCCAAGACCAGAAGCAGCAATTCTAGACATGATAATGTAACACACATATGTTTAACAAATATATTTTATTACCAGCTTAAATAAAAATTCACAATACACAAAGATAAAAGAGTTCAATGACAACTAGGAGAAATTCATTCTGCTTACTAAGTTACTATGTAACCATACTAGGACATTTACTTTTATACACAGCCATAAATCCAATTAACTGTTCAGTTATGCTGAGAGTATTGGCAGTGCAGTCATAAATTATTTTAATTATTATAGTTATAAATAATTGCAAATTGAATGCAAATATTTCCATAACAAACCAACAGCAACACACACACACACACCAACAAAACAGGCTGGCATGCAATTAATGGATTATGAACTGAACAGAAACATTCAATTTTAGGACTGCATGTTAAAAGAATGATGAGCACAACAGGAGTGAGTTTGATGAGGAGAACGCCCTACAGGATCCTCATGACTCTGATTTCCTCCCCATCCTCGCTGACGGTCTGCAGGCGAGAGGGATCGTCTTGAGCAGCCTGGCTGTAGACCACCTCTGACGATGTGGGCACGGTCATGGATGGGGCCGAGACCATCACCATGGAGCTGGTGGAGGGGACCGTCGTGGCGTAGCTCTGACTACTTCCCTCCCCCGCCTCACGCAGCATGAACTCGCGGGACAGAGTGGCCAACATGGCCTCGTGCTTCTGGCACTGCTCCTCATAGAAGCTTCTGACGTCCGACACAGAGTGGGTGAAGTTCGGATAGGCGTAGGCACCTTGGGTATTAGGGTATGTGCTGACAGAATAATACAATAATATCAATTAGTATTAGTCATTATTATTATTTAACAAATGATTAACTACCTATTAATAATAGTTTAAACATTTGATTAGAAAGCTTAGAAATGATGACTAAGTTAAATACCATATGAAATATTGGTACAGTATGAGATTTGATCCTCAGCTGATTTTATGTCGGGATTGCAGTGCTACACTCACCAAGGTGGATAGAACTGGGTCCCCTGCACATACATGGGAGAGGGGAAAGAGAAACGTTGAGTAGGGACGGCGTTTGTAGGGTGCTGCCCAGATGTCAATGGATACACTTGCTGGTGTCCGAGATTCGATGTTTGCAGCTGAAAGCCTTTCGGAAAGTGTATCACGTTGGCGGGAGTCACCTCTCTCGGTGGCTCCATAAGCTGGCCATGTTCAGACTGGACACTGGGTTTCATGTAGTAGGGCCTGTGGACCACATCCCCTATCATTTCACAGAGCGGAGCTCGATCAGCGCACAGTCCAGAGGCAAAAATGGAGTACTGCATAATGGATTAACATGATCAGGTGACGGGTGTCCTCTGAAAGCTTACCACATGCAAGATGTACTGTGGGTTGAGGAGCAGGTGGCTGAAGAAATATGGGTTGCCCACCAGGTATCTGGACTGGACCTGTGAACATGTGGACAGGTGGAAGTCCTACAAGGAAACAGTACTATGGATTGGGATTTTGGATTGGGATATCCCCATAAACGTGTGGTTTATATTCAGGGTGTATTTTATTCCAAGGAATAAATAGCCTCATATTTCTATAGTCATTAGGACAGTTTAGTTTCACTCAACAGGAATTTGACTTGTTCTTTGTAACTCTGTTGTATTGTGAACATTAAAAAAAACCTTAGTATTTTGCAGCTCTAAGATGTTTTACTGAAATGTGTTTAATGCATGAAATTGATATAAACTGTCAGGTGCTTTTCTACAAGACAAAATGCTATGTTTAGACTTACGGGGTCTCCCTGCATTTCTATACACATACTGTCCAGCGGCATTTCTCCCACGTGTAGAGGGTTGTCGTGCCAAGGTGTAGGTTGAAGAACAGTGGGGGATTGGAGGTGGCGAGGTGGTGGTCGGGGGTGGCTGTGTCGATGTTGAAGGAGCCTCGTCCCCGGCAGCACCACCTTTTCTTTTCCCTGGTCTTGGCTGATAGACCCAACCTAATTATGTGGTGGAACAATTAGAATTATATCCAACTGATTTAAAGTCACACTCAACATTTGTAACAACACTGAAAGCCTCCCTGGTTTACCTGGAAACTCCTGACGATGTTTATCTTTAAGTTTGTGTGCCTCCTTATAATAGGGCAATTTCTGCTCTTCAGTCAACCTACTCCACTCAAGTCCCAGCTGCACACTAATGTCTGCATTGTTGGCCATGGGATTGGCCCTGGAGAGGGCTTGACGGTGGATTCTGGCCCACACCATGAAGGCATTCATTGGTCTCTTGATGTAGCCATTGCGGTCTTTACACAATGGTATTTCTGGTTCATCTTGGAGAGGAATTTTCAGAAATTATATTAGATTAGATTCAACTTTAATGTCATTGTGCAGAATATGGTTATAGTTATGGTTATGGATTTAGCAGACGCCTTTGTCCAAAGCGACACATAAATACAAAACAACATAATAATATTTAAAATTGAACAGGGAACAGATTAAAAATGTAGGTCAAATATAGTAAGGAGAATAGTTGTAGTACACAATAATATCAATTCAAGCAATAGCCTAATAAAAAGCAATGTAAAAAAAAGGGAAAGGCAATAATAAAACAATAATGTCAATTCAATCAATAATATAAAAACAATGACATGCTAAGACTACATTAAGGAGAATATCAATAATAAACAATAATGTCAAATTAATTAACAGCCCAATTAAAATAAAACAACATTATATAAACCATAACACATAAGCGCTTAAACAACTAAGTATATGTTGAATAGGAATTGAATAGGACCCCTCTTAAACGACCCAAAACTACCACAGGAACGGAGAGCACTGGGCAGTTCATTCCACCAACATGGAACCACTGAAGAAAAGAGTCTGGAATTAGACCCAGTTTTCATGACTGGTCGACACAACATACGCTCACCAGAAGACCGCAGTGGGCGGTTTGGGATGTAAGGCTTGATTATTGAATTAAAATAACTAGGAGCAGATGTAGTTAGTGTCCTATAGGCCAAAGTGAGAGATTGTGTGTGAGAATACAAGTACAGAGACAACAAAATGCAGTTTTTGGTCTAACCAGAAGTGCAAAAAAGCAGAAAAGTGCAATGTGATATACAAATTAGCCATTAGGCTACCTAGCCAGAACAGAACCTAACCTTCTATTACAAGCCATAATTTGACACTTTGTAACATTTGACATTTGAAGCTACTAAACATGTTTACAATTTAGAGCAGTGTAAAAAGAAAAAAGTGGGTCACCCATATTGGGTGTGGACTACACATTTAACTGATGATAATAAAAGTACAAGTAACCTCATTCAAGTTTAACATAACATGATACATTCTGACATTAGTCTTACTTTGAGCTTTGAGGCCTGATCAAGAGCTCACAGTATAAGCTACCAGAAACACTGCTCAGTGTGTTTAATTTAGCAGGGGCGAGAAAAATGGTTATGGGATTTGGCAGACGCTTTTGTCCAAAGTGACATACAAATAACAATACAATAGTTACATTTAACAGTAAACTATTTAAAAAGTTAAGACTGCATCAAGGAAAATAGCAGTAATACACAACAATGTCAATTCAATCCATAGCCGAATGAAAATAAAAACTATTATATACAAACCATAACGCATAAGAAAAGCTTAATAAACTAAGTGCATGTTAAACAGATATGCCTTTAGACCCCTCTTGCAAGACCCAAAACTATCACAGGAACGGAGAGCACTGGGCAACTCATCCCATCAACATGGAACCACTGAGGAAAAGAGTCTTGAATTTGACCTAGCGTTTATGGCTGGTCGACACAACAGATGCTCATCAGAAGACCGCAGTGGGCGGTTGGGAGTGTACATCTTGATCTTTGAATTAAGTTAGCAAGGAGCAGATCCAGTCAGTGTCCTATAGGCCAAAGTGAGAGATGTAATCCAGTGGAGAGTAAATAGGGAGAGGAGTTACACGTGTTCTCTTTGGCTGATGGAAGAGCACGCAGCATTCTGACTGAATCAGTTGTAACGATCTTACTAAATAAGCAGGTAGGCCAGCTATAGTGAATTACAATAGTCCCACTTGGAGATAATCATGGCCTGTACAAAAAGTTGTGTGGAAACTTGTGTCCGATTAGGTCTGATCTTGTAAACAAAGGATAAACCGACATAATTTTGCAATTAAGGCTAGTGCTTCATGCTCAGAGAAGTCAATAAAATACAAAAGTTATACAATGCGTAACGTCTATTGACACCGATAGCTGAAGACAGTTAACCACCCACTTACCTGCTGTTGATGGAGATTGTGTGAGATTTACTCCACTGGTATCTATTTTCACAGAGGACTCAGTTGGCAAACCCATGGGAGGAGGGGGGAAAGGAACCCTGCTAAGGGTGATCGGCTCTGCCCCTTCAAAAGTGTATTGTTGCTGGAAATCATTACTTTGAAGAATTTGTGTTGACTGATCCCCTGACATTTGTGGTTGATCGTGCTCGACAAGTTGAGTTGGGATGGAGAACAACTCTGTAATTCTTGGTGCATTAGGGTCATTGTAGTTAGCATTAGCATTGCTTTCTTCATTAGCCTGGACAGACTGCACTTCAACAGGTGAGTTTGTAAAAACAGGGGTCAGAAATAAAACATTTTGGCTAGCATTAACAATTTCATTTTCCTCTGGTAAAGTTGAGTTGACCAAGTCTTCAGCTTCTTGAGTCGAGGAAGTAGTAACGTTAACTGGCACAATGCTGTCATGACTGGAGCCTGCTTTAAAAATTACTGGAACATTGCGTTTTTTAGAGTCCCCACTGCATTTAACGTTAACGATAACGTTGACGTTTTTGACCAGCTGTTTCTCTTCGCTGGTCTTGTCTTCCGACTGATCAATGTTAGACACTTTTGGTGGCCTACCTGGTTTCCTCACACCTTCGCCACCAACTCTCTTGCTTGGCTTTGGTTCACTTTCCTCATTTTTTCCTTGTTCGTTTTTCCTCAATGACATCTGCGCCCTTCTTTTAGGATGTCTGTCCATTGTTGCGGCGATTATTCTCAATCTCCTTTCAAACCGTTTGTGATCTCAGTAAAAAAAAAGTGACCGGCCGTTTCAACAATAAACTGTCGTAGAATCTTGCTCATTCAAAATGTTGCACATGCTCTTGGTTACCATGAAGACCAAACATCATTTAACCCGAAACAAAAGATAGAATAATTTATAGAATGTATCACAAAATGTCATAACAAAGTAGCATTATTGTGATGATGGACTGAAGAATGGGACTGATTGGTCAACACATAGTCTATGGGTCAACAATACAAGCTAGGATACAACCACGGCCAGTATAGATCATCATTTTGAACTTTTGTTTATGAGAAATTAAATATTAAGTCTACATATAGCTGCTGCCATTAATACAATTTGTTTATCCTATAGGCTGTGCATAGCACTTTATTTAATATATTTTCCAAAATGCAATGGATTTGTGTGTGTGTGTGTGCTTGTTTTGACATGTTCACTAACTAACATTGACAGTTTATAAGGTCCACCACCTCCACCGAGATCGCCAGGAAAAAAAAAAAAAATTCACACACTCACCTGTCAACATAGCCCCTTTGAACATTGCACAATCAGCCTACCACATAAACATGCATGTTTTAAAAGGGAGCCGCGCATTTGTGTTTAGGTTACATACAGGACTTTGGAGGTGTTGTTTTGTCTAGCCTGGTTTGTCAACTGAATTAATTTACCTTCATGTTATGGTACATTCTTAGCCTAGAAATCTAGACGCGCCCCTAGTGTGCTGCCAGGGCTAGTCTAGCAACTCTCCTTTGGCTTGTGAGCTCCAGAAATCGAAACTTAATCAGGCCATTGAAATCGTGTATAGAGTCCTTAGGTGGGCTTAACATAATGATTGATGGCAGAGTTGCAACGGTTTGGCTTGAATTCCCTGCTACTTGAAAACAAATAAGATGGATGTTGCTGCTGGCGAACAGTGTGACACGAGTTAAGCTTTTATTATGTTGGCAAACGTTTGAACTAGCCAACTAGCTGGTGGGAAACGCATGGGACTCATATAGCGCTGCCGCTGTCCTATTATGCAGAGGGAATTTGAAAGACAACTGATTATCCCGCCCCTCGGACTGAGCACTGCGAACGGTGAGTGCCCAGACCCTACATTTTAATGTGGGTCTGGCTCGCCAGGCTAGTACATTCTCACACAGAGAAAAATGATCAATACAATTTAGAAGGAACAACACTGTGACTAGCAATGCCATGCATGGGGTTGTGAGGTAGGTCTAGAATAATTAATAACTCAATTTACTAAAGGTCTCTTTTTAACTTGGATAAACAAGTCGACTTTTTAGGCAGTCATTAAAGTAGGCTAATTCAGACTTACTAAAGTTAATCCATCCACCCATCCTAGACCATTAACAATAGAAAATGTGTGATTTTCACTTCATACTCCCAAGTTTTGTAAGGACAGTTGTAAAAACAAAATTGCCCAGCTAGACTGCTAGACTGTTCATACACATTTTAACGGGCCAAAGTTGAAGAGCTGTTGTCCGTTATTGCTCGTGCAAATATAGGCTGATTCATGTTCCCTTGCATTGTGTAACTGAGGTCCATGGCTAGTCTGGCTTTCACCAGTCCAAGCTCAATCTTTTAAGAAATCAAAAAATAAATAGCGGGCAGATCAGGCTGGGTTCACCCAGCCTAGTCCATAGGCACCCGATATTGTTTAATTTTCCGATTGAGATATCCACGCTCTGGCTATTCTAAATGCAAAAATGCATCAGGGAGTTATAACAAAACTGTAACTAACAAACTAGATCCTAATAGAAACCATGAGTCAAGGAAAGCGCGAATGAAGTAGCCACTTCTAAATGGGACCCACTACACAGTAGCTAAAGGTGTGTTGCTAAAGAAGCCATAAAGAAATGAAGGTGTCATTGTTTGGACTTCACACACACGTGCTTTTTAATTTCACAGACTACAACTACCAAGATGGAATTAAAGCACATCGATTCCCCTCTCACACCCTGCACGCACTTAAAACAAAATAAACAGGCGTCTCAGTCTCACGCATGTATAGGCAAAACTGTATCAGAGCGGTGTAACGTTGGTAAATCTTCCATTGCACAGAATGATTTTTGTAGCACGTGCAACAAATGACAGTCGAAAGATACAATTACAGTGCTGCTATCAATTTGCTTGGTATAACCGCATTTATAGTTTTCTACAAATGCAATCAATCAAATTGGCCTCCATCACTCAACCAACGCTAATGGTAACATTACCTGGGTCCTTATTGATATTATAAGATTAACGTACAGTAAAAACCAAGCATGTCCGATAAACATCCTCAGATTTATTTCGGCTTCAAGAAGAAATGGGAATTACATTTCATGTGAACATCATCCTATCCTTATTAGAAGTTCTCTGCGGTAAACTACAGTCCTTGTAAGAAGTGTCCATTGTTTTTCCAACCCACTTTTAACTTCCAACAAAATTACGTCTCACTGCAACGATGCGCCATCTAGTGGACAAACGACTAGGCCTACTTATCGCCAATACTGGAAATGCAGCCATGATGATGATGAATATTTATTTTGGCTTTCTTTTAATCCTACTGAATTTGTAATTATGTATCGACCGTTCTAATACCGATAGTATGTGGGTGCCTGTGTGTGTGTGCATGTGTATATGTGTGCACCGCCATCTATAGGCCAATGAGTGTACAGTCACTAAATGTACACATAACCTAATTTGTTTTAGACCCCCCCATGGATGAAATTCTACGAAACTTGGCATACCCCCAGAGAATGCCAGGTCAATCATACACATAACATTTGGTGCAGTTCTGAACATCTTGAACTGAAGATAGGGGTGATTAAAGCAGGATAATATTGCATTTTCATTGTTTACCGGGGGGGGGGCCAGATTGATGTGGGCCCTTGAGACCAACATACCATAAAAGATTCTTCATCCTCAGTGCCACGGTTCAGGTAGTTATTTAGGAAAAACTGCTTTTTTTGCGGTTCAGGGGGCCCAGCACGGGGGGGTGGGAGTGGCCCCCGGGGACGAAACAAATTTTTCCGTAAAAGTCTAGTGGGGCTACATACCCACCAAATTTTATGTGCCCCGGTGGTTCGGTGTCCCGGGTATCGTTGACCAAAAATTCAGGAAGTAGATGACGGAAAAAAAAAAAAAAAAACTTTGACAATCCCTATATGACCGCTTCGCTAGATTCGCTAGCGGCGGTCATAATAATCATATCAATATAACATAGCCTATTTAATTTACTTAGGCTATGTTAAGTTTTGATAGGCAACATGCTAAAGGTCTAAAGACATTCCTATTCAACATATACTTAGTTGTTTAAGCGCTTATGTGTTATGGTTTGTATAATGTTGTTTTATTTTAATTGGGCTGTTAATTAATTTGACATTATTGTTTAT
The DNA here is from genome assembly GCF_017589495.1 of Alosa alosa. Lineage (NCBI taxonomy): Eukaryota > Metazoa > Chordata > Actinopteri > Clupeiformes > Clupeidae > Alosa > Alosa alosa. Next base: position 27,016,662 of record NC_063190.1, on the reverse strand, counting down.
TATTGATATTCTCCTTAATGTAGTCTTAGCATGTCATTGTTTTTATATTATTGATTGAATGGACACTATTGTTTTATTGCCTTTCCCCTTTTTTCCATTGCTTTTTATTAGGCTATTGATTGAATTGATATTATTGTGTATTATAACTATTCTCCTCATTATATTTCACCTACATTCTAATCTGTTCCCTGTTCAATTTTAAATATTATGTTGTTTTATATTTATGTGTCGCTTTGGACAAAGGCGTCTGCTAAATCCATAACCATAACCATAAAGAGCTGCTCACAACTCTGCTGTCATAATGATGAGGTCACAATTGCGCTCCTGTCAATGTTGGCGAAAATTCTCATTTCAGATCACTTGATGCATCTTCACCTTAGGACTCACCCGCTCGCTCGCGCCTAGATAATTTGGATTTTGTTCAGTAGATTATATTTAAGTTCGATACCCTTTATTTTAGCTGTCATCGGCAAATTGTAATGTAGCTCGTATCCGTGAAATTTTAAGTTCAATGGATTTTCAAAAGGAGTTCGGAAAACTCCATGCAGAAAATGAGGAGATGAAAAAAATGATGTTACAGCTCCTGATTTTACGCCAGGAGCAGAATCAGAACACGATTTGTACCGCATGTGTGAGTTCCCTCAAACATCTAAGAGCCGGCGTACAGTTTTATATAGCCTAAATTATAACTAAATCTAATATTCCATGTTCCCTGCACTTCATTTGGCATCTATGAAGTAACCTTTCCAGGTCAAAGTTGAAAGGATACAGCTTTGGTCAAATCTGACTATCAGTCACACTTTTTAGGTTAGTGGTTACCATAGAGGTATTAGAACAAATTATGATATTGTTCATACAGCTACTTTGTAATGTTATTATAATATCATTAATAATGTAATAATATAATGATGCCTTAGTTATTTACTAAATAGTGCACTATAGTGAAACCGTGAAGATTTCAAACGCAGCATGGCGGTTGGGCAGTTGTGTGTCAGAGGGTGTAGATGGTGGCCATGTTGACATGACATGTTGCCTCTTGCCTCTCTGCAGCCTCATCTTCTGACCTTGCCCCACGATCCCACAGTGCGTTGGGGCCCACCCCAGCCCTTGCATGCCAGTGCGGCACCTGGCCAACGGAAGCTGCTAGCCCCCATACCCCCTGCATCCCCCCACAACCAGCTGCAGCGGTCTGTGAGGTCTACGCTGAGACCCCTGAGTGCTCAGCAGAAGGAGCGCCAGGCTCGCAAGGAACTCCTGCAGGAGGTCCTGGAACTCGCTGAGGAGATCAAACTTGCCAGTCTCAATGATGCCAAGGCCTCGGACCAGACTGAGGATCGCAGGACCCCGCCGGCGCCCAGTACTCTGCCCTTCCTCAATTCGCCCATTGCCCCTGCTATCCCCGCCCCCACAAAGACAACCAGCCACAAACAGTTCCAGAGTAGACTACCCCGTCTCAAGAACACCATATCACTCAATGGGGTCACTGCTGTGACAGGTGAGTAGTCTCTCTTATACTCTTTCTCTCTCTCTCTCACACACACACACACACACACACACAGAAGAATATATTGACTCAGTCTTTATTAGCCCAATTAAATATCAGTGCAGATATCAATACAAACTAGAAAATGCAATTCCAGGGAATTACCATTGCATGTAAATGCAAAAAAGCTGCTGTGTATAACATATTACTTACAGTATGATTATTCAGATTACAGTCTTACAGTATTCTTGAAAACCACTTACTTGGTTAAATGTTAGCTTAGAGTAAATGACAGTCAGTAAAAATAAATGGTCAATTCAATATTGATCAACATTCTTTGTTTTAATACAGCAGAATGATACTCAGAATACACTAACGAACACTTACCAATGTAAGCTTGAAGTAAAAATCACAGTTGTGTGTGTGTATATATATATACACACAGTATATACAGAACTTGATAATGGCAATCATATTATCCTAAGACAGATCTATTTATCAGTGGTAACTCTGAACTGGCAGCAACAGCTAGAGGCCTCAGTTAATGGTATTATGTCAAATTTGATGGTGATATATACACTGAAGAATAAAAGAGTCAGCCCTTCAGATGATCAGTTTTAGACAGAACTTAGGTTAGAATCTTATTTTTCACAGCTCAGGTCTAAAAAGAGAGGTCTAACAGCACAGCCATGTTTCACAGATGTTACAGCACAGGCATGATTCAAAGGTATGAATGTTTGACAAATATGATTCACAGGTATACATGTTCCATATAGTTAGTGAGTATAGTCCTCACACAACAATATATTTCTCAGAATGTCTCAGTGTAGATCTCAGATAAGTCTCAGTATGGTTAAATGGTATGTGCACAGATATGTTGAGATATGGTCACATGTTTGTAAGAATGTATGTTAGTAGGTATGTTGCTAGCAACATTGTCAGAGATGTATGGTTGACAGGTGTGCACACAGACAGGCACACACGTAATGTCATACACGGTCATCACCACTGGTCTGGTCTGGTCTGGAACCTAAAAGGCAAAAGCAAACAAGTTTAACAGTTATACTAAAACAAGGAATGTCTGCAATTGTACAATTGTTCAATACAACTAAGGTATTTAAGTGAAGTTGTTACATTACATTAGGCTGACACATTATAACCTAACGACTAACATGGTAAACAGTTTAAGCTTTTTAAACAATTCTCTCAACAATTCTAGGACAATTAAAAAAAAAAAAAAAAAAAAAAGGTAGAGTAGGCCTACAATACAATTGTTGCATCATCAAGCTACTGGTAGTTAAATACTAGCCTATAATATTAAATTGCAAACAAAGCAGAATTCTGTGTTTTATTGTTTTCAGTTTTAGTATAGGTGATAGCTAATCATATTTAAAAAAAATATAAAACGTAAACAGCTTAGAAAACTTTGCAGGCAAAGGGTCTGTTGTTGCTGTTGATAATCATATGAGTAAGGACGGATCATTCTGATACTAAGTATCTTGATAACCAACTGCTATAACTTAAACAGCTTGCTAGGTCTGTCAGCCACATTTTTTCCTACAGATTACAATGTACTACAACTGGAAAGTTTGATTCACGTGCCAGGCTACACTTTAATTTATAGACCAGAACAATGCAGAAATGAGTAGGCCAAGGAAACATTGTAGCCTACGTTGACAACACAAACATTATAGCTCAACTTCTGTTGTGTGTTTTAACAAGACTTTAGTCGTATTGTCCATTTCAGTATGCCTATTCATGGCTTTCATACGGTCCCTTTTCACAGGAGTATTAATAAAGCACCAATGCATTCATAATCTTGGTGCTTGATTGTATACACCTGTTGAAAGGGACCTGATGAAACCCATCAATAGACCCTAGGCTATAATCAAGCACCACAAAGTCTGCATTCATAATCTATTCTAGGTGCTTGATTCTATATGTCGTGCCACTCTTAACAATGCAGATTCGAACCTCTCTGAGACACAACCACCACACTGAATAAATTTACAGTTATTTATTACAAGGGAGCAGCAGCAAGCATACATGCAGAGCCGGCAGAAGATGTGTACACAGTGTCAGGCCCGAGCCCACCCTCTGTTAAAGTCCAGGATATCACCCACATAGTGCCCGCAATACCAGTTTAAGCCACTAGAAGCCTAACTCTGAGCAACAAGAAAAACATCACAGGACTCTGAAGATAAAATAGCCCACACACTCAATCACAGCAAAGGGAATAGCATTACCAACACACACAGGCTAGCACTAGTAGAAACACAATATTATTCACAGCACTCCAGAATGTACCATTCAGAATTGCATAGCAATACGTTTAACACCAATAAAGCCACTTCGGAATAAGCACACAATAAATCACTTCAGTCCAGTTTGTTTCTTAATTGCCACACAGGTAGACAATTGTGCAATAGGCCCAAGCAGTTATAAGGAGGGAGGGCTCACCATGACACAGTCCGCCCCTCCTCTGTCGTCGCGCATTGCTGGCCCCGATCAGAGAAATAACATTGGTCGGGGCACCCTCCTCGCCCGACCAAGAAAACACCAAATCCCACAATGCACTGGGTGGTGTAGCAGCGCTGTCTCCGTGGAGTCCGCCTCCCTGCAGCCAGTGGCGTTAAGGCACAGCTCAGACTGCTGTCCAAAACGGCGCCAGAAGACTTCCTTGTCGGTGGCGCGATCTTCCACGCAACAATGCAGCCCTCGGGGGAGAGAACAATGTTTTAATGCTTCAGAAACCTTGAGCTGGCCCATCCACACTAAGACAGAATGATTGTTTTACTTTCCTTTAGCAGACGTACAATCGCGCATATCAGCTGTCTCCTCTCTTCAGTCAGGCTGCACAGCTCCAGGAAGTCGGCACCCCTCGGGAAAAGGACAGTTCTTAAAACTTAGACAGATGACCGATGGCCCACTCACACAGCAAGACAGCAGATAAGCAAAAGTTACTTTCCTTCATGGATCGCTAGTTTGCGTCCTCTTAAATCAACCCGTCAGCGGTCAGTCATCCAGCAGTCCACCTCGCATCAGCTGTTGCTTCGGGGTCGCGTCATCAGGCCAGCCCTGGGTTCCCCCCCGTTGTCACTACAACCTCCCCTTTCCCTTTAAAAAGGATTTACCTCCCAATTCTCCCAATCGCAAACCCTCACACACCCCAGTCCAATTAGTCCATCCACCAATCACAGTGTTCCACATGAGAAAGCAGGAAAACGTCCATCACAGGGAATTGTTCATTGTGCACAAATAAGCATTTTCCCCCAGCATCAGACATTTATACATAATAATAATAATAATAATAATAATAATAATAATAATAATAATAATAAACCCCTCCTGACTGACATATACACCTGTGTGGAAAGTGACCTGATGTTGAATAGAACCAGAGCCTAGTATCTGTAGGCCTACTTCTCTGGTTTACGTTAACGTTCTAGTTAAAACGCTGCTGGTTAGTAGGCCTAATGAACAAATGTAACGTTAGTGCATTACGTTTGATTGTCATTAGCTATCGAAACCTACAGCTAATAGGTCACTGTAAAGTTGACGACATATTAACATTGATTAACAGTGGGTTTCCTTACATAATACATATCAACGGAGCAAGGTGCTAACGTCAACTATTTCAGTAACGTTAACGTTACCTAACGTTATAACGTTAGTTTAGTTATTTGTGACCCATCATTGAATACATATAACGCTAACGTTACATAATGTTTGACGACACAAATGACTCAAATACCAAAAACCGGAACACTTACCTTGTCTGTAATTAGAGAAATGTGCCTCGAGCAAATAAAGTGACCACAGTACAGCAGGCGAAGACGTTCAGAAGATTCACAGCTCCAGTGGTAGCTGGCGTTCAGCTGTTGATAATTGCTTTCAGCTGCAGGTCACGTCATAATGCTAAAAGTTGCCGCCAAGGCGGTCAATGTTAAGTCAATGGGAATTTATTGCTCTTTTATCGTAAATATCTCAAAAAGTATAAAGATCACAAATGTAAAAATGTCATTGTACAATTGTCCGTTACAAGACCTTTGTAGGAGTGTTTGAATGACGTCAAACGGTTCAGTGGTTTTATTGTCAAATTTGGTCGGAAGAAGAATAACAGAATATAACAGATAACTAGAAAAGCATTTCCTGAAGGAAATACAGTGCATGAAAATGCAAAAAATATGATGTAAAATATCATACAGAGTAAAAACAAATAATGCAGATATAGTTACAATAGTGTTGCTAGGGTACATATGTTGGTTATTATGCCAAATTAAGTGGTTGCTATGCTGGTTGCTTCGGTAATCCTGTTGGTTGCTATGGTGGTTGCTAGGTTGAAGTTGTGGTGGTTGCTAGGCTGTTGCTAGGGTATTTGACATGGTTGCTAGGCTGTTGCTAGGGTATTTGACATGATTGCTAGGCTGTTGCTAGGGTAGTTATGGTGGTTGTTATGCTGTTGCTAGGGTACTTGTGGTGGTTGCTATGCTGGTTGCTAGGTTAAACTCATTGGTTGCTATATTGGTTGCTAGGTTGTAACTGTGGAAGTGGTTGCTAGGCTGTTGCTAGGGTATTTGACATGGTTGCTATGCTGTTGCTAGGGTACTTGAGGTGGTTGCTAGGCTGTTGCTAGGTCAGTTGTGGTGGTTGCTATGCTGGGTGCTAGGTTAAACTCATTGGTTGCTAGGTTGTAACTGTGGAAGTGGTTGCTAGGCTGTTTTTGACATGGTTGCTATATTGGTTGCTAGGTAGATGAGTTTTAATAGTTGGTGTCAAGTTGTCTAGGTGTTGCAATCAGTACAGCTCTGCCCAAACTTGAAAATGGCTTGTTCAACACATGAAGGATGCAAAGGGACAACTCAATTCCTTTTTGGTGTTTTATTTTTCTTCCAGATGGTTCTGATGGCATTGGTAATATGTTGAAACAGTTGAATTGTTGTATGAATTGAATGTCATAGGATTAGGGATTAGGGACTATGGACTATGGAATAAGGAATAGGTTGATAACCTTAAAGATAAACAGAAAATAAACATGCATTACTTCACACAATAAACAATGCATGGTAAAGCAACAAAGCAATGAACAAAGCACAAAGCAGCCCAAACAAAGCAACTCCGTACACATCTCAATCTCAATGTAATCCACTATATCACTTCATGCAATTACCTTCACTACCACTTTATCTGCACTAAAGAAATACATGTATAATTAAACATATAATTTGTGTTAAGCACTAAATGCAACATACAGTTGTAAATTATTCCAAACATTACATACCAGTTGCGTCTTTAGGGTTGAACAATGAGCTGTCTTTCTTGTTACCAGGTTCAGGAATCCAAGCAAAGGGGTGACCAAACTAACTCCAAACATTTCATGCCCATGCTTATCTGGCAGGTGCGCAGGTAAAAGCAGTCCCTCCAGCAGTGCTGACTAAATCGTATGCATTTGGGTTCTCTGCCCTCTTCAGGCCTGGAGTTGGAAAAGCTGTGGTTGTGCTCAGTTGTGGCGTGTGCTCATGTATTGTGATTATTGTGACATTATTGTTTATATGTGATTAGGTCATTCTCTTCTTTGACGAAACAGTTGGAATGACTAAACAGTTAAATAGGTGGATAGTTTAAATCAGTGTTTTTCAACCACTGTGCCGGGGCACACTAGTGTGCCGTGAGAGATCATCAGGTGTGCCGCAGAAAATTACCCAAATGTCACTCACTGGTCCAGAAAAGCAACTGTTGCATCAAAGAATTTATAACCACATGCTCTCATTGATTGTATGATTGCACTGTTTGTGGTATGCAGGCATTGTAAAACTGGGCCCCCATATCCAGTATTCACAGAATCATCACATATCCAGTTCATAACAACAATTAAATTATAGATATAGTCACCTACAAATGAAACAGAGGGCGCTTGTTTTATTGAGCAGGTCTTGCATAGAAGCCATAATAAGGCCATATCTGTGTATTATTTTAAATTTTAGGCTATGGTATGTTTATTTTTTCTTCACACAGGATGTTAGTGTGCCGTGGGACATTTTAAGTGTCAAAAGTGAAAAGGTTGAAAAACACTGGTTTAAATGGTTAAATTATTTGCGAGGTAGGTGAGGTTTAATGTAGTTGGAATGCCTGAACAGTTGAATAGGTGGATAGTTTAAATGGTTAAATTATTTGAAAGGTAGATGAGGTTTAATATAGTTGGAATGACTGAACAGTTAAATAGGTGGATAGTTTAAATGGTTAAATTATTTGCTAGGTAGATGAGGTTTAATATAGTTGGAATGACTGAACTGGGTAGATGAGGTTTAATATAGTTGGAATGACTGAACAGTTAAATAGGTGGATAGTTTAAATGGTTAAATTATTTGCTAGGTAGATGAGGTTTAATATAGTTGGAATGACTGAACTGGGTAGATGAGGTTTAATATAGTTGGAATGACAGAACAGTTAAATATAGGTGGATAGTTTAAAAGGTTAAATTATTTGCTAGGTAGACGAGGTTTAATATAGTTGGAATGACTGAACTAGGTAGATGAGGTTTAATATAGTTGGAATGACTGAACAGTTAAATAGGTGGATAATTTAAAAGGTTAAATTATTTGTGAGGTAGGCCTAGATTAGGTTTAATATGGACCCTTTCAAGAGGGTTCCATTATCAGCATCATAGTTGGCCCCACAAGACTTCCTTTTTAACATTCCATATGTTATCTTAATGCAGAGGAAGTAGATTGGGGCCCAAATAGAACGTTCAAGCATTGTTTTTGTTTTTGTTGTTGAAAGGGTCTATATCTGCACAGATTGGAATGACTGAACAGTTAAATAGGTAGATAGTTTAAATGGTTAAATGATTTGCTAGGTAAATGAGGTTTAATATAGTTGGAATGACTGAACAGTTAAATAGGTGGATAGTTTAAATAGCTAAATTATGTTGTGGACAGAGGAAACAGTTGAACAAGATGTGTAGTCTTATTAAGAGAATGAGACTGTATGCAACCTGACAAAGCCTGAGAAATTGACAGTTGATGCAGGTGGCCGGAACACCTGGCCTAGGATTCTAAGTGCTCTATTATGATGTCATCAGCCCATGTTAAGTCTATGGGGAAATTTTGAATAGTTTTTAATTAATAGTTTAAAAAGTATAAAAGTTACAAAGATGAAAATACAAAGCCCACATGTCCTTAGTAAGACCTACGTAACATAGTTTGAATGAAGTTTCTACGTTAAACGGTTGAAGCTGCATTAACTGCGTTAGAAGAAGAAACATAAGAACTAGAAAAGCATTTTCCTGAAGGAAATACAGTGCATGAAAATGCAAAAATATGATGTAAAATATCATACAGAGTAAAAACAAACTATATTGGTTGCTAGGTAGATGAGGTTTAATATAGTTGGAATGACTGAACAGTTAAATAGGTGGATAGTTTAAATGGTTAAATTACTTAGGTAGATAGTTGACGATAACTAACAGTTGGAATGGCTCTAATGTTTGCTAGTAGTTATGCTAACTATGTTAACAGAGATGATAATGTTAACCAAGTTAATTTAGCTAATGTTTTCTAGCAGTTTTTTTAAAAATGTTAATAATGTTAATGCTGTTAACTATGCTAACCATGTAACTTAGCTTATCATTTTTAGTAGTTATACTAACTATGCTAACTAGCATGCTAACAATGTTAAAATGCTAACTATGCTAACCATGTGACTTAGCTAATCAGTTTTAGTAGTTATGCTAACTATGTTAACTAACATGCTAACTATGTTAATTTTAGTAGTTATGCTAACTCTGCTAACTAGCATGCTAACAATGTTAACATGCTAACTATGCTAACCATGTTACTTAGCTAACCTAGCTAATCATTTTTAGCAGTTATGTTAACTATGCTAACTAGCATGCTAGCAATATTAAAATGTTAACTATGCTAACCATGTGACTTAGCTAACTTAGCTAACTAATACTATAGACTATACTACTTAAACGGCACCGAAAATAAAAACAATCCAGTGGAAACTAGATGGCAGAAGTGTGTAGGCCAATCTGCCCAGCAGCTTTTTCTACTTTGTCATCTACAGAGTTTGACAGGTACGATCTTTCAAAACGCCATGTTATTTCCCATAGACATTTGACGACCGAAGGTTGGATGGATACGGAAGTTAGGAGGCGGGACTTATTCTGGAGAGGTCTATGGCAGTTGATCCAGGTGGCCGGAACACCTGGCATAGGATTCTAATTGCTTAACGGCTCTATTGTGATGTCATCAGCCCATGTTAAGTCTATGGGTAAATTTTGACTAGTTTTTAATTAATAGTTTAAAAAGTATAAAAGTTACAAAGCTGAAAAATACAAAGCCCACATGTCCTAAGTAAGACCTACGTAACATAGTTTGAATAAAGTTTCTACGTTTAACGGTTGAAGCTGCATTAACTGCGTTAGAAGACATGGAATAATAAGAATAAGAAGAAGCATTTTCCTGAAGGAAATACAGTGCATGAAAATGCAAAAATATGATGTAAAATATCATACAGAGTAAAAACAAACTATATTGGTTGCTAGGTAGATGAGGTTTAATATAGTTGAATGACTGAACAGTTAAATAGGTGGATAGTTTAAATGGTTAAATTACTTAGGTAGATAGTTGACGATAACCAACAGTTGGAATGGCTCTAATGTTTGCTTAGTAGTTATGCTAACTATGTTAACAGAGATGATAATGTTAACCAAAGTTAATTTAGCTAATGTTTTCTAGCAGTTTTTAAAAAATGTTAATAATGTTAATGCTGTTAACTATGCTAACCATGTAACTTAGCTTATCATTTTTAGTAGTTATACTAACTATGCTAACTAGCATCTAACAATGTTAAAATGCTAACTATGCTAACCATGTGACTTAGCTAATCAGTTTTAGTAGTTATGCTAACTATGTTAACTAACATGCTAACTATGTTAATTTTAGTAGTTATGCTAACTCTGCTAACTAGCATGCTAACAATGTTAACATGCTAACTATCTTAACCATGTTACTTAGCTAACCTAGCTAATCATTTTTAGCAGTTATGTTAACTATGCTAACTAGCATGCTAACAATATTAAAATGTTAACTATGCTAACCATGTGACTTAGCTAACTTAGCTAACTAATACTATAGACTATACTACTTAAACGGCAATCAAAATAAAAACAATCCAGTGGAAACTAGATGGCAGAAGTGTGTAGGCCAATCTGCCCAGCAGCTTTTCTACTTTGTCATCTACAGAGTTTGACAGGTGCGATCTTTCAAAACGCCATGTTATTTCCCCAGACATTTGACGAAGGTTGGATGGATAATGGAAGTTAGAGGCGGGACTTATTCTGAGAGGTCTATGGTAGTTGATCCAGGTGGCCGGAACACCTGGCATAGGATTCCTAATTGCTTAATGGCTCTATTGTGATGTCATCAGCCCATGTTAAGTCTATGGGTAAATTTGGACTAGTTTTTCATTAATAGTTTAAAAAGTATAAAAGTTACAAAGCTGAAAAATACAAAGCCCACATGTCCTAAGTAAGACCTACGTAACATAGTTTGAATAAAGTTTCTACGTTTAACGGTTGAAGCTGCATTAACTGCGTTAGAAGACATGGAATAATAAGAATAAGAAGAAGCCTAGGAAGAACAGTACAGTGCATTTCCATGCACTGTAATAATATTAAGAAGCCTAGGAAGAACAGTACAGTGCATTTTCATGCACTGTAATAAGAAGAAGTTGTTTGCCAAGGCAAATGTAGACAGGATTTCAGACAAACATATTTGACCTTTGACCTCCCAGAGCAAAAGTCTGTTGAGTCTCTGGCAGGGAGGCAAGAAAAAACGAGGGAGCATAAGGAGCTGAAGAAGAGGAAAGTGATTGAGGCGAGGCATACAAGCAAGACCCAGCCGGCCAAGAATCTGCCAGAGTTGGCCAAACTGCGCCCACTGTCTTGTCCCGAGCAGGCCCTCCTGCAGGCCTTTACGGTGCTCAGCGACGATGACTGGTGGGAGTATAGCTTAAATAGTCTAGGCTGATATATTAACAAATGAAAGGCTTTTTGCCAAGATAGGCTATGCTGTTACGCTATCCAGACAAATCGTAGGCTTTTAGCTAAGATAGATTAGACTATGCTGAGATATTGATGTTAAAAGAACAGCATGCCTTTAGAGTAGATAGTCTAGGCTATGCTAACACATAGGATTTACATGGCAAGAGTTGGTAAGTAGCTGGAGATAGAATACTTGAACCAAGTCCATGTATTACCTCTGATGTGAGTGTGTTGTTGGTGCTGCTGCAGGGGAAAGAAGATCGAGGCCCTGATCTCCATCAGGTCTCTGGCTCAGCACCACGCCAACGTGCTGCTGCCCAGGCTGCATGATGTTTGTCTGGCCGTCAATCAAGAGGTGAGAGGCTCTCTGCTGGAAAACATTCTGGAGCACATGTTGTATCTTTTGTCCTGTTTCAAACTAGGCAATATCTATTGAAATGCCTTAATGATGCTACCAAAGAAATGATGTTAACTTTGTCAGTATTCTATACATGTCAAGTCAAAGCGGTGCAAGCTGTCATTCTAATTCCCTCCTCCCAACCAGGTGAAGAACCTGTGCTCAGTGGTGTCCCATGCTGCCATGGTGACGCTGGCTCACCTGTTTGCTCACCTGGGGCAGGACATGGATGCGGAGGCCAAGGGCGCAGCCCGGACACTGCTGCCGAAGGCTGGAGAGTCCAGCAGCTTCATGAAGGACATGGATCTGGCCCTGGGGTACATGGTGTATAACACCAACCCCATCCGCAGCATGAACGCTCTCATCAACGGAGGGCTCAGGTTAGGGGCAGAGAAAAAAAGGAGAGCAGGGTTGTACTGGTTAATTGCTTTCTAGTGCTTCTCAACTTTCTCTGTGTTACCTGGCTATGTACAGTAGATGTCTGTATCAGTTGTTACCAGTGTTGGGAGTAATGCATTAAAAAAGTAATGTAATTACAGTAATGCATTGCTTTTTGCTGTAATGCAGTAATGTAAGGCATTACCAATACAATTTCAGTAATATTTTACTCGGTACAATTCTCAGTAACTGAAGTTACTTTACTTTTTAATCCAAAATTGAGAAATGCTCAATTGGCACCAGAGAAGATTATCCAAGAATTTAAAAAAAGTCATCTATGCTGGTCCTGGAATTTGATTGCATTGTTTAGATGACTGTAGAAAGGGAATTTGAGTTATCTCTGCCATTCATGCAACAGATCTAACATGGTTAGGCTATACTTCTCATTTCAAGCAGTGAGAATAGCCATTATTCTCAAACTATTTGCTTTAAGTCTACACCACTGTAAGTGGAAGGAAAGGCAACTAGCAATGATGAGAACCATTTAAAGTCAACATACAATTTCACCATGGCTATATTTTACTATATTAAGTTGTGAGTGACCTTTGGCCTTTGGGGCCTACATTGTCCCATGAGCCATAACTGCAACCGTTATATTGTTCTTTTGTTAGCCTTAAGCCTAGCTCAGTCATTATGCCATACCACATCACCTCCTGCCGTAATGAGCTGCATTGAACACATGAAGATCTATTGAGAACACCAAATCCATATTTCCTGTTATTTTGGTGAAAGTAATGTAAACGTAGTGTAATGCCTTACAATTCAAAGACAGTAATATTGTAATGTAACAAATTACTTTGAGATGACAGTAACAAGTAATAAATAATGCATTACGCTTTTGAAGTAACTTGCCCAACACTGGTTGTTACTCACCTAGTTTGTCTGTTGTTTCTGTGTCTCAGCTGTTTCTCCTGGTTCTGTCTCCTTGTCTCCCCTGGATCTCTGGCTTATCCATTCTCCTGGTGTGACTCATTGGTTCTCTGCTTCTTCTTAGTCACAAACATACAGCCGTGAGGAAGAGCACTGCACGGCACCTGGAGAAAGTGACGGCGGTCATAGGGGCAGCTCGTCTCCTGTCCGGCAAAAACGACCTGACTGCCCGCTTCATCCATACTGCCAGCTGCTTGGCCCTTGACAACACACTGGAAGTCAGGTCGGGAGCCCTATTTCTCTATGTTTCCTTATCATTTACTTATTGGCTTTGTATAAAAGTGTCAATTCATAAAAGTAAAAGTAAAGGTTTCTAAATTAGCCAATCAGCAACAGTTTCTGTTCTATTATGAGGTATCCAAAAGTCATCTCATGTCATACAGCAATACTGAATGTAATTATCTGTCAGTGCATGGCATTGAAATAGTGTGTTTACAGCTAAAATATAGTGAAGAATTTGGGATTTAATATTCACTTTCCAGTAGTGTCCACAAAAGTTATACCCTGGCTGACACCTGACTGATTATCAAATCTCCATTGACACATCTTTCCTGTAAACAAATGTTTTATATTTAGTTGTTAACTCAATTCCAAAGTCTCTGAGAATCTGCTGAGCAAATTCAAACATAGATTTGGCAGGGTTCACCTAGACTACATAAGTTACATTACATATATGAGATATGAGATCTTTTAGGAGGGCCAGAGGCAATGACAAACATGCCATTTTTCCAATTATAAGTCAGTGTACCATCAAAATGATGTTAAAGCCATAATACTTATATGCTTATACATCATAAACTAATGAGTCAGTGAACCAATGGGTGCTGATGTATTTTGTGTCTGAAACAGGAATCAGGCCCGTAACATTCTGTCTGTAGTGGCCTCCCATCCCGACCTCATCAAGATGGTGGAAAGGTTCGCCCCTCTGAGTGATCAAATCTGCATGAAGGACTTTATTAACAAATGCCAGAAAAGGTGGACTGGAAACATCACCGGACACCATAAACACTAAACACTTTTACTTTACATTTATTTATCAAAGTGACTAGCTATTCAGTATTGTTTAATCTGTGAACATATAGTGTAAATTGTCTTGGCAATGTGCTGTTTTTTTCCCCGCCAGACCTTTGGGTTGAAGTGGACATCAGAGCCAGGGCGAGACCGCACCCACGGGGTCACAGACACACACACAACACCACCATGTGTGACAAAACACACACACACACACACACAGGGCAGTGCTGTAGAGATACACTAATGCACATCCTTTTCCCACATAAAATAAAGAAACAAAAATGAAAAAAATATCTTTGTCTGCGCTGATTCAACTTTATAAAACTTTGAAACAATAAACAGTAATGAACACTCATTTTGATCACCTGAAAATCAAGTGCAAAGAGGTCGAACCAAAATGTTTATTATTTTTAATAGCCAACATACTCGTGGTGACAAGAAAGCAAAGTCCTTGAAGTCATTGGTTAAGAAACAACCCAGGTTTGATGATGTTTTAGCATTATCAGTTGGAAACAATAAATGATTTACATTTTCTTGAAAAAGGATTACGGGAAACATACGTTAGATTGCTTTCCCTCCTACTTTCCACACCAAATCTTATTTCTCACTGGAAATGCCTATATGAATTTTCAGGGGAATTTCACCTTTAGGAGGACCCTGCGGAACCTAACAACACTGCTGCCTTATGAATAAGCAGAAGCTTGCATTTTCTACCTGACGATCTTCTCTTATTCTCCCCCCCCCCCCCTTACATGGTCAAGTGTCTCTAGCTAAAACAAGTGTTAGCTTGCTAACAACAAACGTGAGAATGATAGCAATGTAGTTTGCACTGTAAACAACTGTGAGAATTTAAAGGGGGGTATCATTCATGGATAACACCTTTTGTTAACAGCTTGTACTTTCCTAATCAGACATACTTTGAAACACTGAATAACATTAGGTATCTAGCCCAATAAGTTTGTGTGCATAATAACGCTAAGCTAATGTTACATTGGATATATAATTGCCTTTCTTCCTGTCACTGCATTCCTAGCATCAACATGGTTGGTTGATTAATGTTATTTGGGGTTGTATTCCTTATTCCATTAGGGTCTTAGCGCTTTCGCTAGATAACGTTTACGTAGGCTAGCCTCCTACCAGTTGTTATACTTCTGCCATAGCTAGACTACATCTTTCCATTGTGGTCTTATCTCTGAAAAGATAAAGTGATATCTATGTAAGCACCTGTAAAATCTGTTTATAGTGTTTATTACTGCACTGTTTAATTTTTGTCACTACAATGACCACAATGCTTTGGGTTTGTCATGTCAACCAATAAAATGTCTTTGTTTGTTTGCTTTTATTTGAATTTTATACTCAGCCAATGATTATTTGTTATTTGTTAATGCCCGCGAAATCGCGGGGAATGTGAACATTCCATCTCCTCAGAAAGGTGAAGGCAAAGGCTCGTCAGTCCGGGCCTAGATCTACAGTGTGAAGAGAGAGGGTGTGCTTTGCAGTATTAGTAGCTGGTTTTGGGGAGACCATTGAACGTGTGCTGCTGTTCATAGGCCCTCAACTCCTTAGCTCAACGCCTGTTATCTCCTGCTGTGGAGAGGGACCTGCGACCTTCCCAAGGAGCTGAGTTTAACTCTGGTGCTGAGCCCACCGGCGGACCGTCCGCCCTGTTGTCGCTGGTGTCACATAGCTATGTTGGCTAGTTCAAGGCAGCTGCTTGCCTCCCATCCGCGCCTGGACAACGGTCGTCGGCTTGGCTGAGTGGAGTGAACCCGTTTCGTTCGTGAGTAGCTGCTACACTTACACTGACACACGCACACTCCGGTCTCCGCCACGAGCAACCGGCGAGTTCGGACGGGCATTGTAGCGGTTGCTAGCAAAGATTCTAGAGCGCTACGCGCAAGATGGATTACTGGCTTGAAAATACGTTGGATATGTTGAAGTACGTTCTATGACTCTATGGGCTTTTATTTAATAAGCTCAGGTGTGGAGTCACAGACGCTGGCTACCGTGGGAATCTATGGCGCTGATCCTAAAATGTTATCAATATTTGTTCTTTAAAGCTGTATGTTGAAATTACGAGAAACCCAATAGACCACACCATGTCTAGACCAGTTAAATATATTGTATAAAGACAATGTCGAATTATTTCCGAGGGTAAATTAGGCTAGGGCACTTGCATCTGTCCATCATCCACCGAAACTAAGTTCAATATGCCTATGTTTGGGATATAGCGTCGTTAATGTAATTTCGTTACTTTGTTGGGAAACGAAGTAGTCTAAAGGTAGCCCACATTTAAATTTAATTAATTCGTTACAGTTACTGAATAACTGTAACGTCCATTCCTGCATTAGGCCTAGGCCTATTCATATAGCATATTTTTGTCTCCATGATTGCATATTTAAAATATGGATTAGCCTTGACAGGCTACATTATTTCATAGAGATGTGCGTAGTGTAGGCTACAGCACGCATTCTCTCCCTGCGCATCTCTCCCTCAAACGGGTTCAGCCTGCATCTCCCATAAGCAAATCAAAACGGTGGCTTGTGCAATAACTGTTCATGCAGACTTCAACTGGCGCGGTAGCCTACACAACTTTGCAAAGTCAACTTGAATGTATCAATTTTGAATAGTATTACCCTGTTTAACACAACGTTGTCTGTCGCGTTGTTAATCGCAAACGCAAATTTATTCAAACGGCTAAGGAATTAACTGTAGCTTAATTTGTGGAGATTGAAGAGAAAGCATCTGTTTGACATAGGCCTACGCGTAGCCACGGACGGCACGGTCTACTTGTCAGTCTTGCCCGTCCGATTAGAGGGCTTTCCTTCGTTTACGCTCACCATCTTAAAAAGACGCGCATGCAAGTCAACACTGCGCTGAAACCTCAAGAATCAGTCAAATCGCGAAAAGCCACAGCTCCGTTTAATTGTCAGGTGTGATGATGAAATGCGTTCATAATCCACTTAGGCTATGTCATAAACGTTGAATGCCTATGGAAAGGTTTTGTGGTAGGATTGTCCAATGGTCAGTGTTGCTTCAATTTGTGTTTTGATTTATGCGACGAACCGATGCTGGGTTCATCAGTTTTGCGCAAGTTTAAAACGTTTAGCCAACTGCCTGTCATTTTCGTTCTATAATTTCCATTTTTCATGTCATGAATGTAACATGCCTATGATAAGGCTTTGCAGTTGTACAAGATGGTCAATCTATTGTCTCAATTGTGATTCATGTGATGCGCACACCAATGCTGGGTTCATGCACTTGATCAGCCTAGAACAGGAACATTTTGGAGAGGGAATGAGAGAATGAACGCACGCAAGAAACACTTTTTAATTAAACGTAGGCCTAATTTACAAAGACATCTTAAAAAACTGAAAGTTAATATTTACACCAGGGTCTCACGTCGCTCTCAAGATCAGTCGTGTGCTTTTGAGCTTGCGAGAGGCTTAAGATGCACAATTGCGCAGCCTATAATAAAAAGTAAATAATGCTTAATTAAATAAAGGCATGTGCTTACGCAGCCTATAAGTAAAGAAAAGACCCCTGCCATAATTTGAGGATTTACAGTAGGCCTAGATGAGTAGGCCTAAATAATAGGACTACAGCTATTTTATAACTCAAGCAAATTGTTTTATTAACATATAGCCTAATTGCACAAATTAAGTCCAACGGTTAGATTCATCTGGACGTGTTTTAAGTTGGCTGCAGCCTGTAAATAGGCTAATGATTTTTGAAAACGAACTTCTGTGGTCATATGCATTTTACATAGGCAAGCAGGACAATTTGGGAGTTTTTTTTACTGCATGGAAACGATACAATAGACTAGTGTCAAGCACGGTTGTGTTTAGCCTAGGCCTACCATTTGCATTTATTTAAGTTATGAACATCAGACGCTTGAGTGAAATCTAGACCTTATTAGTGATTGATATAGCATATATCTTATGCGCTGTGTTTAAGCAGGCCGTGAACAAAGGGTTAACTTATAGCCTACAGGCAGAAAAAGGAAAAATGGTGATAATATAACTAACGTTAGCTAAGTTAGTTTGCCTGCTAGCTAGCTTATCGGTAGGCTATACAGTCTCTCAATGGGAATTTATGTGATCTATTTACTAGTGCAATAGCTACTTCTGTCTAAATAATAGGCCTATTTACCTCTCCTTATTCAGTGTAACCTTGGAAAAAGATCAATCGGGTCTTTCACACTGTCAGTTCTTGCAGTTCATTACCGAGGAAGAAAAAAAAAACCAGCTGGTAACGTTAAAAACAGCTGTTCAGGTGGGCTCATAGAATTGGAACTGTATATGAAATTTTGCGCTGAGCTTATTAAAATGGCGCCCTGTCAGGCTCAGAACGTACTTCATGCCTATGACGTAACTAATCTATCTTGCTCCGCTCTAGAATCTTTGGTTGCTAGTGCTACCCTGCCTTCAGCTCACCAAGCTGACTTTGTGCACCAATGGAAAGCGCTTGGGGGTTATTGTTTTCTTTGGTATTTTTGTGTTGTCCTAATGTGTTTATCTACCTGTTTATGGTGAATCGTTTTGTATGGTATTTCTCCTATTGTTTTAGTTCATTTATACTGGTACCATTGACTGGATGTTAGCTCAATAAGCTAACAGGGATTTTCTCTCCTCTGTTAACATTAACGTTAAAGTTCGCCTGTCTGCTTCTTTTTGAAGCTTGTTAATATAATCACTTTTACTATTAACAAATAAATGTTTGATTATTATATTACATTATTTCCAGGGTGTATTGGCAATTCATTGTGACTGCATTCACTAACTTAGTGTAATTACCCATTCATTGTATATTTTGATTCTGTAGGAATACACTACGAGCTATATGGTAAGCAGTGTTTCCCACAGAATTGGAGTCAATTTGTGGTGGTAGCTGACTTGGACAACAAGGGGGGTATTAAGATTGTCTTGGTAGTGTATAGGTCTAATTGAGTGCCTGTCACTTTAAGATGTTCGTGAGGGAACCCTTTCAATTGTAACAGTTAAAAGTCTGCTGATGTGTGGATGCAATTCATAACGTTTTCTACATAGTTAAAATAAAGGTTCGTACTTCTCCTTGGGACAAGCACTTTTGTATTTTGGAAAACACTTTTCCATTTACATCGGGATTTTGCAAACATTCAGTGTCAGAGTCAATAAAATGAGCCCTTCAACGAAATTGACAAGCAGCTGTAAGTAGGCTAAGCATGCTAAATTCGACATCCAAACAGTGTTCTAACGTTAGCTTTGAGAGACTGCTTGATTGCATAACTTCACTTAGTTTAGTCTCTTCAATGTAGCCTACTATGTTGTGATAAGACCTTAGCAGGGTTAACTGCAATGCAGCAGTTTTGAACAATTTTGCGCAGCATGGTCACTAAGCGGATTTAATAGCAATTTAGCCAGACATTTTCTATGCAGTGCTTCTATGTGGCAAACAACAATCCTTAAACAATCATGAATATTTTGTTAAATGCACATGCAGAGGAGGGGAAGCTGGCTACGAGAGAGAGCGGGGCAAGGAAAAGCTGCGTGCGTAAAAAGCGCTGCTCAATAGCAATGCAAGGATTTGATCTTATATTTAATTTAAATTAAATTAAACATAGAATATTAATCTGTGGCGGCCGATTTTGATTTTGTGGCGCCCCGCCAAAGATTAGTCAATGTATCAGAAACACTGGTAAGTAGTATTTTACAGTGGAGGCACCGCCCTATTTAATTCTTTTATTGTCTTTTAGCCTACTGGTATTCAGGAATCTCAGCCAGCTCACCATTCCACCGCTGATTGTAACTAGTGCCTGTGCACACCCGTTAAGAAGGGGTTTAGTGCTGCCACTAACGACTAATTTTCTAACGACTAATCTTTCGACTAATTTTTTCGATTAGTCATTAATAATCTAAATCTATTTTTTTTTTTTTTTTTTTAAATCAAGTGTTTGTTATTTCGTTGTGTCCATTTTATTTTGAACTCAACTGAAGGGGAAACATAAAATATAGATAACTCTACTTTTGTTAGAAGCTTATTAAGTGAACTGTTCAAAAACATTATGTGTAAAAAAAACAAAATCACCCATTTAAAATGCTACCATCAGATCTAATTTCAGACCTTTGATATACTTTATTTGTATGCCAGTGTTGCAATGGACATAGACAATGTTCAATGTTTGTCAAACTTCTTTTTGACCTGAGGGCGATCATGGCACCTACATGAACCCACCCCCATCAAATTATCATTATATCACATCACAATTATTATTGTTATGCTATGTTGTTATACATGCACTTCAAAGCAGCCAATGTTTAAAGTGCAAAAAGTTTGTGAAAACAGAGGACTGCTTTACCAATTATGCCACAATAGCTTTTGGCCATGTTATTCAAATTTGACTATACAATACAATGCTAGATAGTGTATTAGTCTGTGCTCTGTTTTTATGGAAGTTGCATAAATCCACATTGTTCTATTAAATGTTGTTTCATAATTAAATAGCCTTCCAATAGGTGAATCGGAGCTTCAACGTTATCGTGTGGTTTCAGTTTCGCTCGCGCACACGCATGCATTGAATGAACGCTCTTACCACCATTTAATTGTATGCCTCTATGTTTGATGACACTGATTGCAGAAACGTTTGTTTTCTTTTTCTGTCGGTCCGCGGTTCCTTGATAAATTGCGCAGCAAATTATCAGACGAAGCCCCGGGAATAATTTCACTCCACCAGCAGTGTCCACGTCGCGGCCAGAGCTCGTCCGCGGCCCAAAGTTTGAGAAACGATGGTCTAGCCAACTTTGAAAGGCGACAGGAGTTGAGGACTTAAACAAGTAGGCTACAGGGACTTTGTGCGTCTTACCACATAGGATACCTCACTTAATCTGTTGGCTTGAACGCAAAAAAATATCCTATGCATCGTGACTTATTGAACATGGGAAATAACGCGCACCTTGATTGTTGGTATCACGGGCAGCGCATATTCATTTTAACGTTTTTTTTTTGTATGAATGAATAAATGACACGCCGTTGGGTTGTCAACGTGAACCACTCTCTTCACTTCATTTATTGCAATTTCCACAATACTAGGTGCTAACGGTTAGCATAATCGGTAACCGTAGATATTTAGAGCGAACTTCAGTCCATTTACAAAAGAGTTACATAGCTCTTTGTTTACAACTGACTATTAAAATACTCAAAGGCTAATGTTTTCTCTCCATATAATACCGTGTAGGAAAAAACGTGACTGTCTCATCAATGCTACTTGAACAGAAGTAGCTGCATAAAATCACAAGTAGGCCTATACTCTTGCTGCACAAAATAAACATTAGGGTGCGTGTGACAACGTTGTGACCCACTAGTGATCACGTGACACTTGCTCTGCTGCAGTCAGGGGCTTTTCCCACATACACCTCCTGGGAATGTATGAGTCTTCAATGCGTGATTTTGAGTGTTTTTCCCCATAAGTAAATTTAAATACTCGATAATGTCAATTTGCACATTGTTAAAACAACAATCACGATATTATCGCAGACGATATATATCGCCCACCCCTAGTGGTCGCCCTAAAAGACTGCAAAAACTGGCATCATCCACATGAACGCGCATCGCTAAGACAGGGCGTAGTTAAGCCTAGGCGTAAATTCAGTCGGTGTTACCAACTTAAGTTCAATTCTAAAGACTGGTTTTAACAAAGACCAACTTAGCAGTTAGGAGCAGTCGTAGCAAAGAGTTGGTGCAACCGGTGTCTGCTGTCTGCGCCCCTACGTCATAATGGTGAGGTCACCATTATGGGCAAAAATTGTCATTTCAGATCACTTGATGCATCTTCACCTTAGGACTTACCCGCTCGCTTCTCAGTAGCCTAGATCATTTGGATTTTGTTCAGTAGATTATATTTAAGTTCTACTGACTACCCTTTATTTGAATGTAGCTCGTATCAGTGACACACTCAATGGATTTTCAAAAGGAGTTGGGAAAACTCCATGCAGAAAATGAGGAGATGAAAAAAATGATGCTACAACTCCTAATTTTACGCCAGGAGCAGAATCAGAACACGATTTGTACCGCATGTGTGAGTTCCCTCAAACATCTAAGAGCCGGCGTACAGTTTTATATAGCCTAAATTATAACTAAATCTAATATTCCATGTTCCCTGCACTTCATTTGGCATCTATGCTGAAAGGGTAAAAGTCAATGTTTAAGTATGTTTTGATGATGGGCATCTATGAAGTGACCTTTCCAGGTCAAAGTTGAAAGGATACAGCTTTGGTCAAATCTGACTATCAATCACACTTTTTGGGTTAGTGGTTACCATAGTGGTATTAGAACAAACTAGAAAAGCATTTCCTGAAGGAAATACAGTGCATGAAAATGCAAAACTATGATGTAAAATATCATACAGAGTAAAAACAAACTATATTGGTTGCTAAGTAGATGAGGTTTAATATAGTTGGAATGACTGAATAGTTAAATAGGTGGATACTTTAAATGGTTAAATTATTTAGGTAGATAGTTGACGATAACTGACAGTTGAAATGGCTCTAATGTTTGCTAGCAGTTATGTTAACTATGTTAACAAAGATAATAATGCTAACCAAGTTACTATGCTAACCAGCATGTTAACAATGTTAAAATGCTAACTATGCTAACCATGTGACTTAGCTAACCTAGCTAATCATTTTTAGTAGTCAAGTCAAGTCAGTTTTATTTAGTATAGCGTATTTAACATGCACAAAGTGCAACCCAAAGCGCTCTACATACAATACATTGACAAAAAACAAAAGACAATAAGACAAAAATGCCAGACGGCTGCGGTAGTCGCCAGCGTTGACACCAGATGACAAAAACATTTTTTAAAAAAAATAACAAACACAAAAGATGCGGACGGAGCGTACGTGAGTGCCAGCGTTCCGTGACACAAGACAACAGACATACAAGACAACACAGACATACAACACAGACAACACAGAAAATTGAAAATAAATAAATAAAATAATAATAATCATGTTAAAATTAGTCCAATTTCCAACCAGCTGAAAAAGTCCAAGGGCAATGATGACCCGCGTGAAACTGCCAATGCAAGACCAACAAAGATCTTTCACTGACCAACTCAGATTTAGCACTACTGGCAGTCTGGAGAGCAGAGCACCGGAAGAACAACAGTCTGAAGTCATGATGGGCGATCTTCCTGCTGATCAGCAGCTCGGTGGCTTTAGCAAGACGTTTGTTGCTTCTCCCGGCGCCGCCATCAGAGCTCCCCGTCAGCACTCAATCCAGACTGCAGGCACCCAGCGTCCAGAGGCTATAATACGTTAATGTTAACGTTATGGCAGCTCGCAGGTCAGCCGCAGCTCGGTGGTCGTGCTGCTGCAGATCTCTCGCGAGAGTAGGCCCATTGCCCTGAGCAATCTTTCCGTCCAGACGAGTCCAGACAGAGGATGTGCAGCGTCAGATGGAAGAGGGACGGCTAGCTTCTAGTCAAGGCAAGCTCATCAGCCCAGTCGAATAGAAACTAACGTTACCGTTAGTTATCAGCCAGAAAAAAGGACCAAGAATAACACAAAAACTATCGAAAGTAACGTAAATAAAAGGTGAAAACATTTAACTTGACAAATAAAAAAATAAAAATAACATTACATAAAATTATGAACATTACATAAAAACAAACAAAAACATGATGCCAGACGGAGCGGCGTGTCTCGCTAGCGTCCCCCTAACCTCTTATTCTAACTAGCATGCTAACATATTAACTATGCCAACCATGTGACTTAGCTAACCTAGCTAATCATTTTAGTAGCTATGCTAACTAGCATGCTAACCATGTGACTTAGCTAACCTAGCTAATCATTTTTAATAGTTATGCTAACTAGCATGCTACCAATGCTAACTATGTTAACCATGTTACTTAGCTAATCATTTTTAGCAGTTTTGCAAAAAATGCTAACTAGCATGCTAACAATGGTAACATGCTAAACCATGTTACTTAGTTAACCTAGCTAATCATTTTTAGCAGTTTTGCAATGCTAACATGCTAACTATGCTAACCATGCTAACTAGCGACAGTGGGTAGGAGTCATAGTTGATGACAAGCAACAGTTACAATGGCTGAACAGTTAAAAAGTTCAGTAGTTTAAAGGGTTAAATTGTTTAACATTGAAATATTGTAGTGAGGACTGTTATTTTGAAACAGTGTTTGTCAGAGGAAGCAGTTGAACAGGATGTGTAGTCTTAATAGGGCCAGTTTGTATGCTTTAAGCCTGAGACTGGCAGTTGATCCAGGTGGCCTGGCCACCTGGCAGAAGATTCTAATTGCTGTGATGTCATAAAGGGCAATGTTAAGTCAATGGGGAGATTTTGATCGTTTTTAATTAATAGTTTAAAAAGTATAAAAGTTACAGAGCTGAAAAATACATAGCACTCTTGTCCTAAGTAAGACCTACGTAACATAGTTTGAATGAAGTTTCTACGTTAAACGGTTGAAGCTGCATTAAACGCGTTAGAAGAAGAATAAGAAGAAGCCTAGGAAGAACAGTACAGTGTATTTTCATGCACTGTAATAAGAAGAAAAGTTGGAAGAACAGTACAGTGCATTTTCAGTACAGTGCAAAGTTGTTGCTGGGTTGGTTGCTAGGGTAATTATAGTGGTTGCTATGCTATAAAGTGGTTGCTAGGCTGTTGCTAGGGTAATTATAGTGGTTGCTATGCTATAAAGGTGGTTGCTAGGTTGTTGCTAGGGTACTTAAGGTGGTTGCTAGGCTGTTGCTAAGGTAATTATAGTGGTTGCTATGCTATAAAGGTGGTTGCTAGGTTGTTGCTAGGGTACTTAAGGCGGTTGCTAGGCTGTTGCTATGGTAATTATAGTGGTTGCTATGCTATAAAAGTGGTTGCTAGGTTGTTGCTAGGGTATTTAAGGTGGTTGCTATGCTATACAAGTGGTTGCTAGGTTGTTGCTAGGGTCATTATAGTGGTTACCATGCTTTATAATGTGTAAATAGTAAAAAAAAGTAAGAATAGTTAAAAGTTATTGAAATTGGGAGAAATAGAGAGAGGGATAGAGAAAATGAGGGAAAGTGAAGAAAAGGAAGTGAAAGAAAGTTGGGATTAGAAGTGAGCTATTCAGTTGAATGGAAAGGGACACAGAGAAGAGGTTCCATTCAAGTTGATGCAGGCAATCAGTGAGAGAGCACAGGTGCAGTTGATTGGATTCTAATTCCTTAATAGCCTATTATGATGTCATAAATATATTGATAGGTTATGGTCTGAAGATGGTCTGTGCCAATGTTGGTGAAGATCAGATGAAATTTGCGACCTGTGATAACTTTTTGATGTTTTTGATTAAATCTAACATGGCGGCCGAATCAATTACGATGACATCACAAGTTGGCCTGGGTCGGTCTAAGGACCTCCATCAGTTTTACCAGACACCACTAGTACATTTTAATTCTAAGCACAAGAGCAGCTACAGGCCAAAAGGCATGTTTCTTAATTACAGCGCCCCCTAGAGTTCAAAGGTCACCAGATTCCATGAGCGTTCCCCTGATTGCGTCCTGAGTCCATGCACCAAGTTTGGCTTTGATACATGCAAGGGTTGCTGAGATATGAGCTCACTTCCTGTTTGGCGGCTTCGCCACCAATTTCGATTGGCTGTTACGGGCGAATGCTTCTGTCAATTGTTCCAGAAAGTAGTGCACTGATAACGCATGGACTGAAGATGGTCTCTGCCAATTTTGGTGGGGATCCGCTGAAATTTGTGACCTGTGAAAATTTGTACGTGTTTTGATTAAATCCAATATGGCGGCCGAATCAATTACGATGACATCACAAGTTGGCTTGGGTCGGCCTAAGGACCTCCAACAGTATTACCAGACACCACTAGTCCATTTTAATTCTATGCACAAGAGCAGCTACAGGCCAAAAGGCATGTTTCTTAATTACAGCACCCCCTAGAGGTCAAAGGTCACCAGATTTCTTGAGCGTCCCCCTGATTAGGTCCTGAGTCCATGGACTAAGTTTGGTTATGATAGATGAATGGGTTGCTGAGATATGAGCTCACTTTCTGTTTGGCGGCTTCGCCGCAAATTTCGATTGGCTGTTACGCGCGAACGGTTTTAGTTCCGAAGACAAAAAGCAATGCATTAATGAGGCATGGTCTGTAGATGATATCTGTGTAGTTTGGTGTCGATCGGACAAAATATGTGACCTCTGACAAAGTCCTTTGATGAAATCCAAAATGGCGGAAAATCCATCATGGCGGAAAATGACGTCATAGGGTGCGTTGAACTCGGCTTGGTCCAAGGATTCCAACGATACCTAATTTTTGACAATCGGGCATACGGGTCAAAAGTTACGTGCGTGAACGCACGTCCAACTTTGGCCTGTTGGTGGCGCTAGAGCGCTCGAAGTGCCAACATGAAACTTGGTGAAATTAATCATGGCACTGTCCCTAATCGGTGTGCCAAATTTCACAACTTTTCACCAGACGGTTCTGTGGGCTGCCATAGACTTCCATGGCAGAAGAAAGATGATGCGTAAATATAGCTTCAAGCAGCAATGAGGGGGCCAAGCAGAATTGGCCAGAGTAGCTACGGTGACAAGATTAAACTCAGCAGATACCCACCATCAACACTTTCAACAAGTTTCACATCAAAACAGAATTGATTTTGTAGGGCTGAAACAGGGCTGAGTATCGCCACTGCTTCCGCCAGTCAGCCCCTGACCTAATCACCCCTGCCCGTCCCACCCCATCCTGCCCCGCCCCGCCCTTGCACGCACGCATTAGAATGAACTGGATGGAACATGTTGTCATCAGTTTCACATCCAAAAATAAAAGATCGATAAAACACATCAGCAACTACAAGATCAAAATGCAATATTGCTAATTGCAGCACCCCCTACAGGTCAAAGGTCAACACATTT
Organism: Alosa alosa; assembly: GCF_017589495.1. Classification (NCBI taxonomy): domain Eukaryota; kingdom Metazoa; phylum Chordata; class Actinopteri; order Clupeiformes; family Clupeidae; genus Alosa; species Alosa alosa. The sequence goes on along the minus strand of NC_063190.1, from coordinate 26,989,452 downwards.
TTTGAGCGTCCTCCTAATGGGGTCATGAATCTATGTAGTAAATTTGGTTATGATACATGGCAGGGTTGCTGAGATATGAGCTCACTTCCTGTTTGGCGGCTTCGCCGCAAATTTCGATTGGCTATTACAGCCGAATGCTTCTTTCAATTGTTCCAGAAAGCAATGCACTGATAAGGCATGGTCTGAAGATGGTCTCTGCCAATTTTGGTGAGGATCCGCTGAAATTTGTGACCTGCGAAAACTTGTACGTGTTTTTGATTAAATCCAATATGGCGGCCGAATCAATTACGATGACCTCACAAGTTGTCTTGGGTCGGCCTAAGGACCTCCAACAGTATTAGCAGACACTGCGTTTTAATTCTAAGCACAACAGCAGCTACAGGCCAAAAGGCATGTTTCTTAATTACAGCGCCCCCTAGAGGTCAAAGGTCACCAGATTTATTGAGCGTCCCCGTGATTGGGTCCTGAGTCCATGCTCCAAGTTTGGCTTTCATACATGCAAGGGTTGTTGAGATATGAGCTCACTTCCTGTTTTAGCGGCTTTGCCGCAAATTTCGATTGGCTGTTACAGCCTAATGCTTCTGTCAATTGTTCCAGAAAGCAATGCACTGATAAGGCATGGTCTGAAGATGGCCTCTGCCAATTTTGGCGAGGATACGCTGAAATTTGTGACCTGCGAAAACTTGTACGTGTTTTTGATTAAATCCAATATGGCGGCCGAATCAATTACGATGACATCACAAGTTGGCTTGGGTCGGCCTAAGGACCTCCAACAGTATTACTAGACACCACTAGTGCGTTTTAATTCTTTCTTAATTACAGCGCCCCCTAGAGGTCAAAGGTCACCAGATTTCTTGAGCGTCCCCCTGATGGGGTCCTTAGTCCATGGACTAAGTTTGGTTATGATAGATGAATGGGTTGCTGAGATATGAGCTCACTTCCTGTTTGGCGGCTTTGCCGCAAAATTCGATTATTGTTATCTTGTGAACGGTTTTAGTTCTGAAGACAAAAAGCAATGCATTAATGAGGCATGGTCTGTAGATGATATCTATGAAGTTTGGTATCGATCGGACAAAATTTGTGAACTGTGAAGACTTTTAAATGTTTTTGATGAAATCCATTATGGCGGAAAATCCATCATGGCGGAAATTGACATAGGAAATTGACTTTGTCATAGGGTGCGTTGAACTCGGCTTGGACCAAGGATTCCAACGATACCTAATTTTTCCAATCGGCCATACGGGTCAAAAGTTACGTGCGTGAACGCACATCCAACTTTGGCCTGTTGGTGGCGCTAGAGCGCTTAAGTTGCCGACATGAAACTTGGTGACATTAATCATGGGACTCAGCCTAATTAGTGTGCCAAATTTCACTTTTCACCAGACGGTTCTATGGGCTGCCATAGACTTCAATGGCAGAGGAATAATAAATATAGCTGCAAGCAGCAATGCGGGGGCCAAGCAGTGCGCTATAGCAGGAATGGCATTGCCATGCCATGAGCAAGCACTCACAGCAAGTTTGATTGCCATTGGATAAAGAATGGCTGAGAAATAAGCTTATTTACTTTGTTACAGCGCCCCTAGAGGCCAAATTACACCAATGTCCTTGTGCGCTCTCACAATCAGCTACCATGTCCCTCTACCAAGTTTGGACTTCATACACCAAAGTGTTGCTGAGATGTGAGCTCACTTTCTTTATTACAGCACCCTTAGAGGTCAAATGAGACCACTTTCCTTGCATGTCCTCACAATCAGCTAATATGTCCATGTATCAAGTTAGGACTTCATACAACGAAGCGTTGCTGAGATATGAGCCCACTTCTTGTATTACAGCGCCCCCTATAGAGGCCAAATGATGCCAATTTCCTACTGTGTCCTCACAATGAGGTACCAAGTCCCTGTACCAAGTTTGGACTTCATACATCAAAGCGTTGCTAAGATAGGAGCTCACTTCCAGTATTGCAGCGCCCCCTATAGAGGCCAAATGATTCCAATTTCCAAGTGCGTCATCATAATCAGGTAACAGGTCCTTATACCAAGTTTGGACTTTTTACTCCGAAGCGTTGCTGAGATACAAGCTCACTTCCTGTATTACAGCGCCCCCTATAGAGGCCACATGATGCCAATTTCGTAGTGCGTCCTCACAATCAGATACCAAGTCCCTGTACCAAGTTTGGACTTCATACATTAACCCTTTACCCGCCAAAGTCGCAAAATTTGCGCCAAAAACGTCACTGATTAAAACAGACGATAGATCCATGTACGGTGACAAATCTCATTTGTACTCTCCACCACTAGTTGGCAGACACCCAGAGCTTCGATTCAAGCTCAACCTTTTTTTTCAAAATGTTCAGGAAGCACAGGAGAAACACGAGAAAAACCACGAAGAAGGCGTGCATTTCCTCCATAACGCCGGAGGCGATCGCGGGCCATAGTTTTGCACAAATTGAAGCAGAAATACACCAAATGTTGAAAAAAAAAAAATTCACGTCTCGGGTCTTTTATTCATCTATTCTGATTCTAAAGGATAAAATCTGCATTTTGGAGGATATGATCGATCGTCTATTGGCAGTGATAGTCACGGAGCGTCTGTGAATGGGTGCGTATTGGCGTCTTTGCGACAGTGTTCACTAAGCATACCAGGCTTATTTCGACCCTCTGCCCAACATAGCTGTAGGTGCCAGTGGTAATAGTGATGATAAGTGTCCGTAATGGACATGGTATTACACGCCATTACACACGAGAAACACATAAGAAGACGTGCATTTCCTCCATAACACGGAAGCAATGCGGGCCATAGTTTTGCACAAATTGAAGCAGAAATACACCAAATGTTGAAGAAAAAGTTAACATGTGATGAAGTCTTGGGTCTGTTATTTACCTTGTCTGATTCTGAAGGAGAATATCTGCCTTTTGGAGAATATGAGCGATCGTCTAGTCACGCTGCGTCAGTGAATGGAGGTGCGTCTTTGCGTCTTTCCGACAGTGTTCACTAAGCATACCATACTTATGTCGACCCTCTGCCCAACGTAGCTGAAGGTGCCAGTGGTAAAGGTGACGATAGTGTCCATAATGGACGTAGTAAAGACAGCAGGGGTAGGAAAAATAGGGCTCTGAAGAACTACGAAGTCACCCGCGATAGGAACTGATTTGACCAGGCTACTTTATTGTATAGTAGAATAAGGTTTGTGGTTGTAGTAATAGTTTACTATTGTTGGTTTACATGTGACTGCTTTCCTGTTCAGGTGTTATGTGGGTGAAATGACAAAAAAGTAAGCAAAACTGCTCAAATATAATGTTCAACATCCAGTTTTACTGAAATGTGCATAATTCGAGGTGGTTGTCATCCAGTGACGTCATAATATGCAAATTAGATGTGTACATTTACCCCCTTCATAAACTTTTGTTCATACTCAATGATTTTCACATTTACAGTAGGACTTTATCTCTGACCAGTTTCAAGCCATGGCCTTTTGAAATTTTGATGTAAAAATCAAATTATGTTTTTTTTTAAAACCTGGCACCTAAAGGGTTAAAGCATAGCCGAGATGTTAGCCCACTTCCTGTAAAGGCGGCATTGTCGCCATGTGTGATTGGCTGTCACGGGCAAATAAACTTGAAATTAAAAAATCTGACAAGTATCGTTTGTGCGGCTCGGTCTGAAGATCATCTCCATGGGAGTTTTGTGAAAATCGGATGAAATTTGTAACCGCTGAAACTTTTAAGTAGTGTTTGGACCAAATCAATATGGCGGAGGTCCAATATGGCGGAAAGTGATGGGATAGGGGTCGATGAACTTCGGGATGTTCCAAGGATTAAGACGCTACCTCAATTGTGAAAATCAGACAAAAGAGTCAAGGATCACATGCATGAATGCATGTCCAGCATTGAACTGGTGGTGGCGCTAGAGTGTTCAATGTATATGCATAAAAATTGCTGTGAGTGATTGGGACAGTGTCCTGACTAATGGTATCGAGTTTTGTTATGTTAACTCAAAGCGTCACGGAGATGTTAGTCCACTTCCTGTTTGGCGGCTTCATCACCATATTTGATTGGCTGTCACGGGCAAACAAAAAATGAAATTGAAAAATCTGACAAGTATCGTTTGTTTGGCTCGGGCTGAAGATCATCTCCGCCAAGTTCTGTGAAAATTGGATGAAATTTGTAACCGCTGAAACTTTTCGTAGAGTTTGGACTAAATCCAATATGGTGGAGGTCCAATATGGCGGAAAGTGACGTAATAGGAGTCATTGAACTTAGGTCAGTCCAGGGATTCCAACAGTGCCTGATTTGTGGAAATCGGATGCACCGTTCAATGGTCACATGCGTTAATGCAATCCAGTTTTGAACCATTGGTGGCGCTAGAGTGTTGGGCATAGAGTTCTGTAAATTGGTGAGAGTGATCATGGGACAGTGCTAAATCAGTGTACCAAATTTCATAACTTTAGACCCAGCGATTCCATTTTCGGCCAGATTTTGACCTGTTGGTGGCGCTAGATGGCTGGGTTTAGAGGTCTGTAAATAAGTGTGAGTGGTCAGTGGAGTGTCCCGAAACTTTCTGCCAAAAAATCTGAACTTTTTAGCCAGGCGTTCTCTGGGCTGCCATAGACTCCAATGGCAGACTAATAATAATAGGAAAAGCTAGTAACTCAATGGGTGCCTTCGCAGCTTCGCTGCTTGGCCCCCAATAAGAAACAGTAGAAACACAATGGGTGCCTTCGCTGCTTGGCCCCCAATAATAAGAAAACGTACAAACACAATGGGTGCCTTCGCAGCTTCGCTGCTTGGCCCCCAATAAAAATAAGTCAAAAGAAGCCTAAGGAATAACAATACAGTGCATTTGCATGCACTGTAATAAGTTGGAAGAAGCCCGTGGAATAACAATACAGTGCATTTGCATGCACTGTAATACTTAGAAGAACAGTACAGTACATTTTCATGCACTGTAAAAAGCTTTGGAAGAACAGTACAGTGCATTTTCATGCACTGTAATAAGAAGAAGCCTAGGAAGAACAGTACAGTTCATTTTCATGCACTGTAATAATAAGAACAAGAAGAAGCCAGGAGATTTCAAGATAGTGGATTCCATCAACTATAATAACAAAAAATTGAAAGTGGGCAAGTAATATGTCATATGTATTTGTATAGAAACAAAGCATAGAGGCGAGAGGGTTTAATATCCTCTATTATGCTACAGGGTTCTGCCGAATTGTAGATAAGCACAATATTGATTTCTGAATTAAATGATCAGTTATTGCTGCTAGTGACCTCTTCAATGAGCTTCTCCCCACAGAAACAAAGCATAGAGGCGAGAGGGTTTAATATCCTCTATTATGCTACAGGGTTCACATTCATGGTGAAACTACTCAAGTCTATATTTGCCACAGCTGAAATTTTATTTGGAAATGACTTTGGCTGTAATCAAGTGTGTTGTTAAATTGATATTGTGCAAACATTTCAAAGGTAATATTATGGTGAAGAAACTTAATATTACGATGAAGAAACATACTTAAAATAACAAAAAATTGAAAGTGGGCGGGTAATATGTAAGTTAGGATGGGTAGGACATCTTCAAACATATTTGTCACAAAGAATATCTGTCAGTGAGGTCATATTCATCGGATAATATATCATGGTCATCTGTCAAAACGTAAATCTCGAACCAAAATGTTATATCTACTTTGTGGTATTTCATCTAGAGAATTTCTGCATGAACAGTTTTGGAGACTTTCAGTTTGACTTGAACCTTGGATATTTTTTGCATCTGTGAGTGATTTCAAATTTGAATTTCATCCGAATTGTAGATAAGCACAATATTGATTTCTGAATTAAATGATCAGTTATTGGATATTTTGTTTAGCCAGTTCTTTAAAAAAAACATTGGGGCGAGAGTAGTCTGAATTGGGTTCTGGAAGTTTCTTCAAGCTCATCCATTGCACTCATATGCCAGCCGTGAGTGTTTCCAAGCCTGTGAGCTCATATCCATCAGGAGTGCATGTATCTTGCACAAGCTGACTTCTCCTACGACTGCAGCTCATTGTGGCCCAGGTGTCTGTGCACTCACTCTCCTTAGTCAGGAGATGCTCTGCTTGAGCATTCATTGGCTCTTGTCTCAGACCTTCCCCAAGGTGCAGGATGGAGTGACAAAGCACTCTGCTAGTGACCTCTTCAATGAGCTTCTCCCCACTGAAACAAAGCATAGAGGCGAGAGGGTTTAATATCCTCTATTATGCTACAGGGTTCACATTCATGGTGAAACTACTCAAGTCTATATTTGCCACAGCTGAAATTTTATTTGGAAATGACTTTGGCTGTAATCAAGTGTGTTGTTAAATTGATATTGTGCAAACATTTCAAAGGTAATATTATGGTGAAGAAACTTAATATTACGATGAAGAAACATACTTAAAATAACAAAAAATTGAAAGTGGGCGGGTAATATGTAAATTAGGATGGGTAGGACATCTTCAAACATATTTGTCACAAAGAATATCTGTCAGTGAGGTCATATTCATCGGATAATATATCATGGTCATCTGTCAAAGCAAATCAATGTTATTCTACTTTGATTTCATCTAGAATTAAATTTTGATTTCAGTTTGATTGATATTTTTTTTTGCATTTATTTCAAATCGCCAGTTTCTTTGTAGATAAGCAAAAATTTCTGAATTAAATGATCATTGGATATTTTGTTTAGCCAGTTCTTTAAAAAAACATTGTCTGAATTGGGTTCTGGAAGTTTCTTCAAGCTCATCCATTGCACTCATACGCCAGCCGTGAGTGTTTCCAAGCCCGTGAGCTCGTATCCATCAGGAGTGCATGTATCTTGCACAAGCTGACTTCTCCTACGACTGCAGCTTATTGTGGCTCAGGTGTCTGTGCACTCACTCTCCTTAGTCAGGAGATGCTCTGCTTGAGCATTCATTGGCTCTTGTCTCAGACCTTCCCCAAGGTGCAGGATGGAGTGACAAAGCACTCTGCTAGTGACCTCTTCAATGAGCTTCTCCCCACTGAAACAAAGCATAGAGGCGAGAGGGTTTAATATCCTCTATTATGCTACAGGGTTCACATTCATGGTGAAACTACTCAAGTCTATATTTGCCACAGCTGAAATTTTATTTGGAAATGACTTTGGCTGTAATCAAGTGTGTTGTTAAATTGATATTGTGCAAACATTTCAAAGGTAATATTATGGTGAAGAAACTTAATATTACGATGAAGAAACATACTTAAAATAACAAAAAATTGAAAGTGGGCGGGTAATATGTAAATTAGGATGGGTAGGACATCTTCAAACATATTTGTCACAAAGAATATCTGTCAGTGAGGTCATATTCATCGGATAATATATCATGGTCATCTGTCAAAACGTAAATCTCGAACCAAAATGTTATATCTACTTTGTGGTATACATCGTAGCATCTAGAGAATTTCTGCATGAACAGTTTTGGAGACTTTCAGTTTGACTTGAACCTTGGATATTTTTTGCATCTGTGAGTGATTTCAAATCGGCCCAATTGAATTTCATCCGAATTGTAGATAAGCACAATATTGATTTCTGAATTAAATGATCAGTTATTGGATATTTTGTTTAGCCAGTTCTTTAAAAAAAACATTGGGGCGAGAGTAGTCTGAATTGGGTTCTGGAAGTTTCTTCAAGCTCATCCATTGCACTCATATGCCAGCCGTGAGTGTTTCCAAGCCCGTGAGCTCGTATCCATCAGGAGTGCATGTAACTTGCACAAGCTGACTTCTCCTACGACTGCAGCTCATTGTGGCCCAGGTGTCTGTGCACTCACTCTCCTTAGTCAGGAGATGCTCTGCTTGAGCATTCATTGGCTCTTGTCTCAGACCTTCCCCAAGGTGCAGGATGGAGTGACAAAGCACTCTGCTAGTGACCTCTTCAATGAGCTTCTCCCCACTGAAACAAAGCATAGAGGCGAGAGGGTTTAATATCCTCTATTATGCTACAGGGTTCACATTCATGGTGAAACTACTCAAGTCTATATTTGCCACAGCTGAAATTTTATTTGGAAATGACTTTGGCTGTAATCAAGTGTGTTGTTAAATTGATATTGTGCAAACATTTCAAAGGTAATATTATGGTGAAGAAACTTAATATTACGATGAAGAAACATACTTAAAATAACAAAAAATTGAAAGTGGGCGGGTAATATGTAAATTAGGATGGGTAGGACATCTTCAAACATATTTGTCACAAAGAATATCTGTCAGTGAGGTCATATTCATCGGATAATATATCATGGTCATCTGTCAAAACGTAAATCTCGAACCAAAATGTTATATCTACTTTGTGGTATACATCGTAGCATCTAGAGAATTTCTGCATGAACAGTTTTGGAGACTTTCAGTTTGACTTGAACCTTGGATATTTTTTGCATCTGTGAGTGATTTCAAATCGCCCAATTGAATTTCATCCCGAATTGTAGATAAGCACAATATTGATTTCTGAATTAAATGATCAGTTATTGGATATTTTGTTTAGCCAGTTCTTTAAAAAAAACATTGGGGCGAGAGTAGTCTGAATTGGGTTCTGGAAGTTTCTTCAAGCTCATCCATTGCACTCATATGCCAGCCGTGAGTGTTTCCAAGCCCGTGAGCTCGTATCCATCAGGAGTGCATGTAACTTGCACAAGCTGACTTCTCCTACGACTGCAGCTCATTGTGGCCCAGGTGTCTGTGCACTCACTCTCCTTAGTCAGGAGATGCTCTGCTTGAGCATTCATTGGCTCTTGTCTCAGACCTTCCCCAAGGTGCAGGATGGAGTGACAAAGCACTCTGCTAGTGACCTCTTCAATGAGCTTCTCCCCACTGAAACAAAGCATAGAGGCGAGAGGGTTTAATATCCTCTATTATGCTACAGGGTTCACATTCATGGTGAAACTACTCAAGTCTATATTTGCCACAGCTGAAATTTTATTTGGAAATGACTTTGGCTGTAATCAAGTGTGTTGTTAAATTGATATTGTGCAAACATTTCAAAGGTAATATTATGGTGAAGAAACTTAATATTACGATGAAGAAACATACTTAAAATAACAAAAAATTGAAAGTGGGCGGGTAATATGTAAGTTAGGATGGGTAGGACATCTTCAAACATATTTGTCACAAAGAATATCTGTCAGTGAGGTCATATTCATCGGATAATATATCATGGTCATCTGTCAAAACGTAAATCTCGAACCAAAATGTTATATCTACTTTGTGGTATACATCGTAGCATCTAGAGAATTTCTGCATGAACAGTTTTGGAGACTTTCAGTTTGACTTGAACCTTGGATATTTTTTGCATCTGTGAGTGATTTCAAATCGGCCCAATTGAATTTCATCCGAATTGTAGATAAGCACAATATTGATTTCTGAATTAAATGATCAGTTATTGGATATTTTGTTTAGCCAGTTCTTTAAAAAAAACATTGGGGCGAGAGTAGTCTGAATTGGGTTCTGGAAGTTTCTTCAAGCTCATCCATTGCACTCATATGCCAGCCGTGAGTGTTTCCAAGCCCGTGAGCTCGTATCCATCAGGAGTGCATGTAACTTGCACAAGCTGACTTCTCCTACGACTGCAGCTCATTGTGGCCCAGGTGTCTGTGCACTCACTCTCCTTAGTCAGGAGATGCTCTGCTTAAGCATTCATTGGCTCTTGTCTCAGACCTTCCCCAAGGTGCAGGATGGAGTGACAAAGCACTCTGCTAGTGACCTCTTCAATGAGCTTCTCCCCACTGAAACAAAGCATAGAGGCGAGAGGGTTTAATATCCTCTATTATGCTACAGGGTTCACATTCATGGTGAAACTACTCAAGTCTATATTTGCCACAGCTGAAATTTTATTTGGAAATGACTTTGGCTGTAATCAAGTGTGTTGTTAAATTGATATTGTGCAAACATTTCAAAGGTAATATTATGGTGAAGAAACTTAATATTACGATGAAGAAACATACTTAAAATAACAAAAAAATTGATGAAGAAATGTAAGTTAGGAAAATAATCTTCAAACATATTTGAAAAGAATATCTGTCAGTGAGGTCATATTCATGTAATATATCATGGATGGGTCAAAACGACATCTTCAAACATATTTGTCATCAATCTAGAATATCTGTCACAGTTTTGAGGTTTGACAACCTATTTTTTTTTTGCATCTGGATAATTTCAAATCATGGTCATCTGTCAAGCACAATATTGATTTCTGAATTAAATGATCAGTTATTGGATATTTTGTTTAGCCAGTTCTTTAAAAAAAACATTGGGGCGAGAGTAGTCTGAATTGGGTTCTGGAAGTTTCTTCAAGCTCATCCATTGCACTCATACGCCAGCCGTGAGTGTTTCCAAGCCCGTGAGCTCGTATCCATCAGGAGTGCATGTATTTTGCACAAGCTGACTTCTCCTACGACTGCAGCTCATTGTGGCCCAGGTGTCTGTGCACTCACTCTCCTTAGTCAGGAGATGCTCTGCTTGAGCATTCATTGGCTCTTGTCTCAGACCTTCCCCAAGGTGCAGGATGGAGTGACAAAGCACTCTGCTAGTGACCTCTTCAATGAGCTTCTCCCCACTGAAACAAAGCATAGAGGCGAGAGGGTTTAATATCCTCTATTATGCTACAGGGTTCACATTCATGGTGAAACTACTCAAGTCTATATTTGCCACAGCTGAAATTTTATTTGGAAATGACTTTGGCTGTAATCAAGTGTGTTGTTAAATTGATATTGTGCAAACATTTCAAAGGTAATATTATGGTGAAGAAACTTAATATTACGATGAAGAAACATACTTAAAATAACAAAAATTGAAAGTGGGCGGGTAATATGTAAATTAGGATGGGTAGGACATCTTCAAACATATTTGTCACAAAGAATATCTGTCAGTGAGGTCATATTCATCGGATAATATATCATGGTCATCTGTCAAAGCGTATATCTATTTGGTATACATCTGTCTAGAGAATTTCTGCATGAACAGTTTGGATTTCATTTGATTTGAACCTTGGAATTAAATGATTTCAAATCAGTTTCATCCGAATTGTAGATAAGGATAAATTTTGTTTTTGTTTAGCCAGTTCTTTAAAAAAACATTGGGGCGAGAGTAGTCTGAATTGGGTTCTGGAAGTTTCTTCAAGCTCATCCATTGCACTCATATGCCAGCCGTGAGTGTTTCCAAGCCCGTGAGCTCAGATCCATCAGGAGTGCATGTAACTTGCACAAGCTGACTTCTCCCTCGACTGCAGCTCATTGTGGCCCAGGTGTCTGTGCACTCACTCTCCTTAGTCAGGAGATGCTCTGCTTGAGCATTCATTGGCTCTTGTCTCAGACCTTCCCCAAGGTGCAGGATGGAGTGACAAAGCACTCTGCTAGTGACCTCTTCAATGAGCTTCTCCCCACTGAAACAAAGCATAGAGGCGAGAGGGTTTAATATCCTCTATTATGCTACAGGGTTCACATTCATGGTGAAACTACTCAAGTCTATATTTGCCACAGCTGAAATTTTATAGCACAATAACTAGAAAGAAATCAAAAGTTGTCAACAGATTGAGGACCAAACTGAGACAGGCAGAAGAGGAATTGAAAAAAACAAAAAGAAATGCAGAATCTCAACAAAAATTTAGGAGACTTCAAGGCTCGAAGGGTGACTGTGACTAAGCAGATTGCCAATGACCATAAAAAAAAAAAAGCCAGCAGCAGAAAGGTGGCATTTCGCTCAACAGCAAGAGGAAAGGCCTGTTGAAAATGGTACATTCTTTCCTCCATAGGATGATGTATCCACTGTGGTCAACGGAAAATCTGGGGAGATCCGCGGAGAGGATCCATAGGAAAAAGGCACTTAGTGTGACACAATGGCTAACCTGCACAAGAAGTTTTGTGGTGAAAACCTGCATCAAAATGTGTCTAAAGCGATTTCTTTTAAGCTTAGACCGTTTTGGTTAAGCCAAAAGTTGCTGACAGGGATACATGTGCATGCAAGCTGCATGAAAATTTCATTTCAAAATAAAAAGCTACACCAGCTTGGAGTTTTGGAATCATCTTGCGCAGTGATGTCGTACAGTCAGTTGTATTTAACACCAACAACATTGACTGTATGTACAATCGTTGTGAGGCCTGCAAAGACAGAGGATTCCAACAGCACTTGATGTGGAGAACAAGGGCAACATAATCACCTGGCAGGAGGTGGGTGACCAGGTCTATCAAGCAGTGGAGAGGACTGGGAAGCTGCAACCAGGGAGAAAAAGAAGTGAAGAACACCCTGACTTGAAACCCGGCATTACTTCCATTGAGAGGTTGGTAGCTCTTACCGCGAACATCTCCCTAACTTTGCCGCACATATCTTCAAGATCAGGCACCAGTTTTCCATCTCAAGACGATGAAGCATAGCATCCATGATGATGATGTGATGGTCCATATCGATTACAGCGAAAATTGGAGCTGCAAGTATGCGCCCAAGTGAAGGATACCCATTTCGAGGTGGGAACCAGCAGGTAACCCTCCACACTGGTGTGTTCTACAACAGTAAAGGCAGGTGGAAGCCTTTGCATCAGTGTCTGCCAGCCTCCAGCACAATGCAACAGCAACATGGGCCCACCTGGAACCTGTTTTGAGGGTACATCCGCCAACAACACCCCAATGTATGCAACATACATTTTGTTTCTGATACCCAACATCCCAATACAGAAAACAGAAATTCGTTCTACTTGGCCTCCACTGTACCATTCCTCCATGGATTTAAAATCATTGGGATGGAGGAACTTCACGAAGCCTCATGGAAAAGGAGCCCCAGATGGCGTGGGGCAGCCTTAAAACCTGGCAGACCGAATAGTGGCATAATGGCCAAAGCATCCCAGATGCAGATGCTCTGTTTCAGCAGCTGACCTGAACTCCTCGGGTAACTCTATTCCAGGTGTGTGTGTAACTATGTTCTAGGCTATATTGCAGATTGTTTGCTTGAACACCATTTCAATCTTCTGTGAAATGCCTGTGACTTAAGAAACTGATAATGAAGTTCCTTCTCAGACTTTGACAGGTGTCTGAGGACAAAATAAAGAGGGGTGAATTGCTTCCTCCACACACCTTAAGCCAGTCCCAGGGACAATGAAAATCCACCAAGTAGGTCAAAATTAATATATTTAAATTATACATAACAAGTCACACTTGCTAGCCACATACTGTAAGTTAGTACATTTCAAGATATCATTATGTTGCCATCCTAATCACATTTCCATAAAATTAGTAAATCAGTAGATAAAATTACTAAAACTGTTTTTGTTGAAATCACACAACAGCTGATGTCCACCACTCCTGGGGTAGTTTCACCTGAGGGAAGTGTCATGTTTCTGCTCAGAAAAAAAATTGTGAGTGCTTCTCTCCCATCACGCCATGCATTTGCGGAGGAAGGCCCACGCGTTTTCCAAAGCCACCAGAGGCTTCCATAGAGGTTGGCCAGTGGGTCCTTGTGGAATCTGGCGAGAATCTATTCCCGGTGTAGTTACACAGGTAAAAAAAAATACTTCAAGGCATTACTTTCAAGTGAAACTACATTTGTCAGGCTTGTTTAGTTAAATGAAGTTTTCAAATGGGTGCTGGAGGCAAGTTGATGGCACTCTTAAAATTATTCTTTCTAAAATACAGGATTGCAGATGACCAGTATGAGGTGGACACTATGAACTGCGCTGGGGAAACCGATTTTATGTGCCATCAATTAAGTTTCTGGGGAAAAGGTGTGAATACTACTGCCACATCAAAGACCAAATTCGAGCCTCTGCCAGTCACTTCCTCTGCGAGGCATTTTTTGTGTTTTGCCTGATATTTGGGCTAAACACAAACCAAGACCTGATGCATATTGTGATGTATGAGATGAGATGCTAACAATGAGATGTTGTAATGATCATTTTGTATGTAAACATTCCATTTTATTTATATCTACATTGATGTGTATTGTTTTCATAATTTAATGTTTCACAGTTGTGTAATGAGATGTATTGATTATATTGTATTTAAACATTCCTTTTCCATTTATGTCTACATTCATGCTTATATTTTTAATGAATTTATGTCTGAGGTACTGAGGTACAGTATGCTGGAATGTGTTTTATTAAAATACACAGTTCAAAATGGGATATTTTCATTCTTTCTGAGAATAATTTTCAACAGAAAATGCCACATTTACTTCTCCATACAAAACTCTAAAGGTAAATCTCAAGAATTTGTTATATATTCCCAGCATTCACACTCTGTGTTTGTTGTGTAAAGTGTTATGGTGAATTAAGTAGGAATCTCATTACCAGAAACTTTGACACTCATTTCGAAACACCTTTCTCTTTACCGCCTTACAGGTTTTTTTACTTATTATTTTGCTGTTGTAAAACAAATTCTAGTTTATAATGGTATTTGGATAAATTGTATTTCTTCATTTGTCATCTGTACTAAATAAGTAATTATACATTTGAATTTTCAGTTAAATATCCTGAAAAAAACAGGACATGAATCATGAATGTTGCGGTAATGGAGACAGATCATAAAATTGAAAAAAAATGGGAAACTTATAAATATAATATTTTCTGGGCTATATACACATATGGGCACAACTGTTAATAATATCTATTAAAAACTAAAATAGTTGTAACTTTTAAAACCATATCTATTCTATGTTATCATGTTGGGCGGTTGTTGAGAATTTATGTGCTCTGACTGACTAAAATGCTCAAAATATACAGAAAAAATGAATATATATATATATTTAAGTGTTTTAAGTTTAGACCCTAATCTTGCATAACAAAAGAAAAATTGTATTCAAATGCCATTTTAAAAATTTTCAAAGTGTGAACCGTTTTAAATCTGTTTTTCATGAGAGAATCCCATCTGTCAGTAGGTCATATTCATCGGATAATATATCATGGTCATCTGTCAAAGGCGTAAATCTCGAACCAAAATGTTATATCTACTTTGTGGTATACATCGTAGCATCTAGAGAATTTCTGCATGAACAGTTTTGGAGACTTTCAGTTTGACTTGAACCTTGGATATTTTTTTTTGCATCTGTGAGTGATTTCAAATCATTAATTGAATTTCATCTTGTAGATAAGCACAATATTGATTTCTGAATTAAATGATCAGTTATTGGATATTTTGTTTAGCCAGTTCTTTAAAAAACATTGGCTAAGTAGTCTGAATTGGGTTCTGGAAGTTTCTTCAAGCTCATCCATTGCACTCATCCCAGCCGTGAGTGTTTCCAAGCCTGTGAGCTCATATCCATCAGGAGTGCATGTATTTTGCACAAGCTGACTTCTCCTACGACTGCAGCTCATTGTGGCCCAGGTGTCTGTGCACTCACTCTCCTTAGTCAGGAGATGCTCTGTGAGCATTCATTGGCTCTTGTCTCAGACCTTCCCCAAGGTGCAGGATGGAGTGACAAAGCACTCTGCTAGTGACCTCTTCAATGAGCTTCTCCCCACTGAAACAAAGCATAAGCATATGAGGGTTTAATATCCTCTATTATGCTACAGGGTTCACATTCATGGTGAAACTACTCAAGTCTATATTTGCCACAGCTGAAATTTTATTTGGAAATGACTTTGGCTGTAATCAAGTGTGTTGTTAAATTGATATTGTGCAAACATTTCAAAGGTAATATTATGGTGAAGAAACTTAATATTACGATGAAGAAACATACTTAAAATAACAAAAAATTGAAAGTGGGCGGGTAATATGTAAGTTAGGATGGGTAGGACATCTTCAAACATATTTGTCACAAAGAATATCTGTCAGTGAGGTCATATTCATCGGATAATATATCATGGTCATCTGTCAAAACGTAAATCTCGAACCAAAATGTTATATCTACTTTGTGGTATACATCGTAGCATCTAGAGAATTTCTGCATGAACAGTTTTGGAGACTTTCAGTTTGACTTGAACCTTGGATATTTTTTGCATCTGTGAGTGATTTCAAATCGGCCCAATTGAATTTCATCCGAATTGTAGATAAGCACAATATTGATTTCTGAATTAAATGATCAGTTATTGGATATTTTGTTTAGCCAGTTCTTTAAAAAAAACATTGGGGCGAGAGTAGTCTGAATTGGGTTCTAGAAGTTTCTTCAAGCTCATCCATTGCACTCATATGCCAGCCGTTGAGTGTTTCCAAGCCCGTGAGCTCATCCATCAGGAGTGCATGTAACTTGCACAAGCTGACTTCTCCCACGACTGCAGCTCATTGTGGCCCAGGTGTCTGTGCACTCACTCTCCTTAGTCAGGAGATGCTCTGCTTGAGCATTCATTGGCTCTTGTCTCAGACCTTCCCAAGGTGCAGGATGGAGTGACAAAGCACTCTGCTAGTGACCTCTTCAATGAGCTTCTCCCCACTGAAACAAAGCATAGAGGCGAGAGGGTTTAATATCCTCTATTATGCTACAGGGTTCACATTCATGGTGAAACTACTCAAGTCTATATTTGCCACAGCTGAAATTTTATTTGGAAATGACTTTGGCTGTAATCAAGTGTGTTGTTAAATTGATTTTGTGCAAACATTTCAAAGGTAATATTATGGTGAAGAAACTTAATATTACGATGAAGAAACATACTTAAAATAACAAAAAATTTAAAGTGGGCGGGTAATATGTAAATTAGGATGGGTAGGACATCTTCAAACATATTTGTCACAAAGAATATCTGTCAGTGAGGTCATATTCATCGGATAATATATCATGGTCATCTGTCAAAACGTAAATCTCGAACCAAAATGTTATATCTACTTTGTGGTATACATCGTAGCATCTAGAGAATTTCTGCATGAACAGTTTTGGAGACTTTCAGTTTGACTTGAACCTTGGATATTTTTGCATCTGTGAGTGATTTCAAATCGCCCAATTGAATTTCATCCTAATTGTAGATAAGCACAATATTGATTTCTGAATTAAATGATCAGTTATTGGATATTTTGTTTAGCCAGTTCTTTAAAAAAAACATTGGGGCGAGAGTAGTCTGAATTGGGTTCTGGAAGTTTCTTCAAGCTCATCCATTGCACTCCTATGCCAGCCGTGAGTGTTTCCAAGCCCGTGAGCTCGTATCCATCAGGAGTGCATGTATCTTGCACAAGCTGACTTCTCCTACGACTGCAGCTCATTGTGGCCCAGGTGAAATTTTATTCGGAAATTACTTTGGCTGTAATCAAGTGTGTTGTTAAATTGATATTGTGCAAACATTTCAAAGGTAATATTATGATGAAGAAACATACTTAAAACTAGAAAATGTAATGCCAGAGGAATTACAATAGTGGATGGAAAGCTGCTGGCTTAATGTTGGTAGGGAGATTCCTGGAAAAAAAACACTGCATCACTTAATCTTTGAGTTCATACAAACCCTCGTACCAAAAAACCTTGTATGTCAAAGCGTTCTTGAGATATAACACTCAAGGTGTTTTTCACATTGACATTTGACCTCCAACATCATTTCACTTCATCTTTGACTCCATACAAACACTCATATCAAATTTCAGGCATGTATGTCAAGGCATTTTTGAGATATCACGCTCAGAGTATTCATGGACTTGACCTTTGACCTCCAACATCAACTCACTTAATCTATGAGTCCATACAAACACTTGTACCAAATTTTAAGCATATGCGTCAAGCCGTTCTGGAGATATAATGCGCTAAGAATGAGATATGGCTGTGACTTTTATTTTGACAGAGGGGAAACACTTAAACAAGATCTGTAGTTTAAAAGAGCGCCAGATTGTATGCATTAGAAGCTAAGACAGTTGAAATCACAGGTGACACCTGTGCCAGTGTTGTAATTAGCCCGCCAACTTCTCTGGGAGCTTAACGAGTGCAGCTGGTTTTAGGCCATTATGACATCACAGCCATACAAGTCTATGGGGGGGAAATGAGCTTTTTGCCATTTTTAATCCCCTATTTCTCAAAAACTATACATTTTTAGGAAAATCTGAAAAAGTAACTCTCGTCCAACTCCAGACCTACAAAACGGTTATTTCAACATGTCTGTACGTTAAGCAGTTAGAGTCGCATTCATTCTTGAAAAGGTAAAAAGAAAAAAGCTTATAATAATAACTAGAAAAGCATTTCCTGAAGGAAATACAGTGCATGCAAAGTTGTTGCTGGGTTGGTTGCTAGGGTTTATAGTGGTTGCTATTATAAAGTGGTTGGTAATTATAGCTATAAAAGTGGTTGCTAGGCTGTTGCTAGGGTAATTATAGTGGTTGCTATGCTATACAAGTGGTTGCTTGGTGGTTCCTAGGTTGTTGCTAGTGTAGTTAAGGTGGTTGCTTGGCTGTTGCTAAGGTAATTATAGTGGTTGCTATGCTATAAAAGGGGTTGCTAAGTTGTTGCTAGGGTACTTAAGGCGGTTGCTAGGTTTTTGCTAGGGTACTTAAGTGGTTGCTAGGCTGTTGCTAGGATAATGAAAGTGGTTGCTATGCTATAAAAGTGGTTGCTAGGTTGTTGTTTGGGTACTTAAGGTGGTTGCTAGGCTTTTGCTAGGGTAATTTTAGTGGTTGCTATGCTATAAAAGGTTGTTGCTAGGGTCATTATAGTGCTATAAAATGTGTAAATAGTAAAAGTAAGAATAGTTAAAAGTTATTGAAATTGGGAAAAATAGAGAGATAGATAGAGAAAGTGAGAGAAAGTAAAGAAAAGAAAGTTGGGATGAGAAGTGAGCTATTCAGTTGAATGGAGAGGGACACAGAGAAGAGGTTCCATTGAAGTTGCTGCAGGCAATCAGTGAGAGAGCACAGGTGCAGTTGATTGCATTCTATTTCCTTAAGGCGAGACACGGCAGGTGAATACATCGTTTTTTCATGCACTGGTCAAATTCGAGATTTTGGGCTAATTTGCTACCTTAGCATGTATTCTTTCACACTACTACAACAACAAAGCCCGATTTACACATTTTGGTGTTTATTTTAATACATTTTGTCTACTCGCGCCTGTATATTTCTCCTAAATTCACTAAAAGTTAGTCTTCTAACGTTTCATGCTCTACCGCGACCGTGACACAAACATAACATGTGTAGTACCGTTGGAAAGCTCTGTTTTTCCTGCATGACGTTGTGCTATCCAAATATGGACACTTCCTTTGTAACTGTAACCAATCGCGAAAGTTCAAAGGCGAGTCTAGGCTGAGAACGGAATCACTTGGCTGTGTTCCAAGGCTGTTTTCTCAAATTGAGTTTTTCTTATTTTCCAGTAGAAACATCTCAGCTTATGTAGCACCTATGTACACCAAACTTTCCAGTTATACACTTAGCAGTATTCTGAAGATATTTACAGAGGGATTTGTTAATAAATCATTCCTGGCCTGATTTATGTGACATTTTAATCAAAAATATATGGCAAAAATTGATTTTTTAAGGCTATGGACAGTATATTCTGATTTCCTAGGTAATGAAAGCAGATATCCTGAAATCCCTCTGTAATTTTATTTCATCTTGTATGAAAACAAAATGAAAAAATAATTTTGTACCTGGCTTTTATCATATGTTCAGATCTATCTACCGAAAATATATGCAAATCTGTGCATATTTAATGAGATAATGCCTAATTTGCATAATTAAACATTCGAATTTCAAAAACTTGTAATACATTTTTTGTTCATACTTGTGTAAGTAATCAACTGAGGAAGTTTCATGGTGATGTCTATTATTTTAAAATTTTACCCTATTCACCTGTAGTGTCTTGCCTTAATAGCCTATTATGATGTCATAAAGCCATGTTAAGTCTATGGAGAATTTTAAAGTTTAGTTTTTATTTAATATCTCAAAAAGTAAAAGTCGTAGAAATATGAAAAGTCATAGAACGAAAATTTGCAGCAAGAGCTATGTGTCGAAGTTTGAACCAAGTTTCTACGATAAGCGGTTCAAGCCAAATTAGGGCCTAGAAGAATAATAATAACTAGAAATAATAATATTTCCTGAAGGAAATACAGTGCATGAAAATGCAAAAATATTATGTAAAATATCATACAGAGTAAAAACAAACTATATTGGTTACTAGGTAGATGAGGTTTAATATAGTTGGAATGACTGAACAGTTAAATAGGTGGATAGTTTAAATGGTTAAATTATTTAGGTAGATAGTTGACGATAACTGACAGTTGGAATGGCTCTAATGTTTACTAGCAGTTATGCTAACTATGTTAACAAAGATAATGCTAACCAAGTTACTTAACTTAGATAATTTAGCTAATGTTTTCTAGCATTTTTTTTAAATGTTAATAATGCTGTTAACTATGTTAACAATGTTAACTATGTGACTTAGCTAACTTAGCTAATCATTTATAGCAGTTATGCTAAAATATTAAGAATGCTAACTATGTTAACCATGTTACTTAGCTAACTTAGCTAATGTTTACTAATAGTTTTGTCAAAAATGATAACTATGCTAACTAGCATGCTAACTATGCTAACCACGTGACTTAGCTAACTTAGCTAATCATTTTTAGTAGTTATGCTAACTAAGCTAATTAACATGCTAACTATGTTAACCATGTGACTTAGCTAACCTAGCTAATCATTTTTAGCAGTTATGCTAACTATGCTAATGAACATGCTAACCATGTTACTTAGCTAATCATTTTTAGCAGTTTTGCTAAAAATGTTAGCAATATGCTAACCATATTACTTAGCTAATCATTTTAGCATGTTTGCTAAAAATGCTAACCATGCTAACTAGCTACAGTGGGTAGGAGTCATAGTTGATGACAAGTAACAGTTACAATGGCTGAACAGTTAAAAAGTTCAGTAGTTTAAAGGGTTAAATTGTTTAACAGTGAAATACTGTAGTGAAGACTTTTACTTTGAAACAGTTTTTGGGAGAGGAAGCAGTTGAACAGGATGTGTAGTCTTAATAGAGCCAGTTTGTATGCTTAAAGCCTGAGACTGGCAGTTGATCCAGGTGGCCTGAACACCTGCCATAGGATTCTAATTGCTTAACGGCCGTATTGTGATGTCATAATCATTTTGATAGTTTTTAATTAATAGTTTAAAAAGTATAGAAGTTTCAAAGTTGAAAAATACAAAGCCCACATGTCCTAAGTAAGACCTACGCAACGCAGTTTGAATGAAGTTTCTACGTTAAACGGTTGAAGCTGCATTAAATGCGTTAGAAGAAGAATAATCAGAAGAAAAAGCCTTGGAATAACAGTACAGTGCATTTTCATGCACTGTAATAATAACTAGAAAAACATTTCCTGAAGGAAATAGAGTGCATGAAAATGCAAAAATATGATGTAAAATATCATACAGAGTAAAAACAAACTATATTGGTTGCTAGGTAGATGAGGTTTATTATAGTTAATTAGGTGAATGGTTTAAATGTTAAATTATTTAGGTAGATAGTTGATGGTAACTGACAGTTGGAATGGCTGTAATGTTTTCTAGTAGTTATGCTAACTATGTTAACAAAGATAATAATGCTAACCAAGTAATGTTTTCTAGCAGTTTTTACTTTTTTTTAATAATGCTAATGCTGTTAACTATGTTAACAATGCTAACTATGTGACTTAGCTAACTTAGCTAATAATTTATAGCAGTTATGCTAAAATATTAAGAATGCTAACTATGTTAACTATGCTAACCATGTTACTTAGCTAACTTAGCTAATGTTTACTAATAGTTTTGTCAAAAATAATAACTATGCTAACTAGCATGCTAACAATGTTAACTATGCTAACCATGTGACCATGTGATTTTTAGTAGTTATGCTAACTAGCATGCTAACATATTAACTATGTGACTTAGCTAACCTAGCTAATCATTTTTAGTAGTTATGCTAACTATGCTAACTAGCATGCTGACACGCTAACTATGTTAACCCTTTCGTGCCCGTGCCTTATTTCTTGAGTATATTACATACCATCAATGGGATATGCATACTATTGTAATCAGAAGGATCAGTTCTATCAAATGATGTAAAATACCTAGGGTAATGTTGATATAGTAATGAACAGACTTTGAAAATCCTCTCCAGATGTATACCGAAATTCGTTAAAATTTCATTTCATTCACATAAAAAATTATTTTCATCATATTTCT
The DNA here is from genome assembly GCF_017589495.1 of Alosa alosa. Classification (NCBI taxonomy): domain Eukaryota; kingdom Metazoa; phylum Chordata; class Actinopteri; order Clupeiformes; family Clupeidae; genus Alosa; species Alosa alosa. The sequence goes on along the minus strand of NC_063190.1, from coordinate 26,967,398 downwards.
ATACAAGATAGAGAAAATATAGAGTGTATGACATGTTCAGCAAGTTGTGGGCTATTTAACAAAAAAGACTGAATTGGAATATCATTAACCTTTCAAACAATTTAGTGATCAGTGTAAAAAAATGCAGGAAACGGGATTTAGAATGTTGAAAGAATTCACATTCTCTTTCTCACCAAAAACATAAAAGTATGCATAAAAACTTAAAATGAAGTCAGACACAATGGTTTAGATTTATTTGGTCCATAAGAATAAACCATTTATTTGTATATAAGCAAATGCTACAGTCAATAATAATGTTATAAAAAAAAACATGTACCTTACCAATAATACGGGAAGTAAGTATACTGTATAGTTATTGAAGATCATTTCGAATAGAGACATAAAATACATTTGATTCAACTTCCTTATATAAATCAGTATAATATGAAAATTATATACATCTATAAAATGTATTATTACTTATGAAAAGCTAGGAATACAATCAACTTCAACATCACTCAAAAATCAATGTGTTCTAAAACATTTGAAAGTGGATTACATAGAACAAGCCTGTTGAGAATAAACACATGTATACACAAACTCACACACACACACACAAACAGGAGGATAGGGAAAGGTGGGGTGGGGATCCTGAAGGTTGAACACAGAAGACCTATGACTCATAACGAAACGCATCCCCTCCTGTAGAATGCCAAATCTGACAGCAATTTTGTTTACCAAAAAAACGAAGTCACCTACCGCTACACTCCGGGCCATACAAGCTACTAGTGTTATTATGTATTATTTTTTATAACAAAGCCAACCATTTTTCTTTGGCTCCTGCTGTACAGGAATATGTACTTGATGAAAAGACGACAGATTAGAAGTTGGAGCAGCTGAAGGCGAGGCTGAAATTTTGACGGAAATGCCTGCCAGCTGTTGTGAAGTCTTTCTGGCTGTAGCTACCAAACCTAGGTTCAACACCAGATTCAGCATTGCCAAACTTGAAATAATAAGAAACTACTGACAACGGCAATGTCAATGGAGGAAAAAGTGTACACAATATGTATTTATCATTTGGTCAACGCTCCCTGATCCCTTCAGAGACTTGGTTCCCCAGTAGCAATGGATATTAGGGAAGGAAGTGAAGCCCCATGCCAATGATCAAGCCTAGAAAACTGTGAAAGTCTTCTGGAGTCTCTTCGTCCCATGCCCCTGCAATGCATGTTTGCATACGACGGCCTACTAAGCACAACCTCCCACCCGTTCCGGATGGTAAAACCACATATGCCTGGGACAACAACATATAAACAACTACATAACAAGTCTATTTCACAGTGTTTTAGTGGCAGTCTACACCACCCTATGCACGCCACCTAAATCTATACCTTCTTCCTCCATCCTCACATGGTCTTCAACATTGTGAGTGCAAGCTCATCAGCAGTCAGCTACCTCTTCAGGCCTGCAGCGAGGTCTGTGTAGGTCTTTTCATCCTCCATCTGAAACAACAGTAAAATCATACAAATGTAATACCTTTATTAATTTACAAAATAAAATCAAAACTACAGATGTATGTGTGTGTGCACATACATACACCAGAAGAGGTAGCCTTGAAACTATTGAAGCATTCTGAGTAACTCAAATATTCAGAAGTATGAAAAGTCATTTTATTACACATGGGTTTAGCTGCCCTAAATCTGATTGCCTGGCTGGCATCAAGATAAAGACAGATTACATTTCACCTAGTAACTAACTGCTGAAAATGCAATAATGACATTTCTGACATAATATGTGATTTCACATCATGTTTTCTATAACTACATATTGAGAGGACTAGAAAAGCTATCAAGTCATGTCATTTTAGAAAATGTTGAGACAAGCACGTCTGATGTTTGTCATTTAGAAGTTAGCAAGCTAAATCAGTTCACTACAAACTGCCTAGCGAGGTAACAACTCGAGGACAGGCAATAAGTTAATTAGCACTACATTTCTGACAGAATATGTGATTTCACATCTTGTTTTCTACAACTACATATTGAGAGGAGAACAAATATCACTCAACTTATTTCATGTAGAGAACCGACGCAAACAAACGCAGCGCCCATTGATTTATCCAGCTTTGATGTGCTAACGTTATACTGACTTGCCAATAATGCTTACCTAACAAGATAATTGGTACTAGAAAACAAACTTACTTACAGGTTATATACTAACAGGTTTTTAAATGAAATTGTCAAATGAAAATAACTGACATCAAAAGCAAACAAGAGTACTGCAAGTATTTTCATGCACTGTAATAAGAATCAGAAGAATAAGAAGCCTAGCAAGAACAGTACAGTGCATTTTCATGCACTGTGATGATGATATTGTTCATACAGCTACTTTGTAATGTTATTAGAGTGCATGAAAATGCACTCTACTGTTATCCGAATTATTCTTATTATATGTTATCATTATTATTCCGCTGACGCTTTTTGTGCGTTTAATGCAACTTCAACCGTTTAACATAGAAACTTCATTCAAACTGCGTTGCGTAGGTCTTACTTAGGTGACTTCAGCTGTTATTTTCAACTTTTTAATTATACTTTTTAAACTATTAATTAAAAACTACTAAAATTTCCCCATAGACTTAACATTAGATTATGACATCACAATAGAGCAATTAGAATCCTATGCCAGGTGTTCAGGCCACCTGCAGCATCTGTCTCTGGCTTTAAGCATACAATATGGCTGTATGAAGACTACAGATCCTGTTCAACTGCTTCCTGTACCCACAACTGTTTCAAATTAAAAGTCCCTTTAAACTATCCAACTTTTTAACTGTTCAACTGTTATCAACTGTTCAACTGTTGTAACTGTTTGTTAACTATGACTCCCATCAACTGTATCCTCTGCCTTCAACTGTTTCAAAATAAAAGTCCTCACTAGCTAGTTAGCATCATTAGCATTTTAGCATAACTACTAAAAATGATTAGCTAAGTTAGCTGAGTCACATGGTTAGCATGGTTAACATGTTAGCATAGTTAGCATTTTAAGTAAAACTGCTACAAATTATTAGCTAAGTTAGCTGGTTAGCATAGTTAACTTTTTTTTTTTTTAATTGCTAGAAAACATGAGCTAAGTAAGCTAAGCAACTTGGTCAGAATAATTAGCTTTGTTAGCATAACTACTAGCAAACATTAGAGCCATTCCAACTGTCAGTTATCGTCAACTATCTACCTATATAGAGCCTTTAAACTATTTGTCTATCAACACGCATTAAACTATCAGTCTGTCAACAACTTTTAAACTATCTATATTTAACTTTTAAACTTTCAACATTCATTAAACTATCTGTCTATTAACAACTGTTAAACTATCTACATTCAACTTTTAAACTGTCTACTTCTAAACTATATAGTGAAACCGATAATGGAAGATTTCAAATTTCAAACGCAGCATGGCGGTTGGGCAGTTGTGTGTCAGAGGGTGTAGATGGTGGCCATGTTTGATGACATGTTGCCTCTTGCCTCTCTGCAGCCTCATCTTCTGACCTTGCCCCACGATTCCACAACGCGTTTGGGCCCACCCCAGCCCTTGCATGCCAGTGCGGCACCTGGCCAACGGAAGCTGCTAGCCCCCATACCCCCTGCATCCCCCCACCACCAGCTGCAGCGGTCTGTGAGGTCTACGCTGAGACCCCTGAGCGCTCAGCAGAACGAGCGCCAGGCTCGCAAGGAACTCCTGCAGGAGGTCCTGGAACTCGCTGAGGAGATCAAACTTGCCAGTCTCAATGATGCCAAGGCCTCGGACCAGACAGGCTGCTCTGTGGGCAGCCTCAGTCCTCGCAGGACCCCGCCGGCGCCCCGTACTCTGCCCTACCTCAATTCGCCCATTGCCCCTGCTATCCCCGCCCCCCCAAAGACAACCAGCCACAGACAGTTCCAGAGTAGACTACCCCGTCTCAAGAACACCATATCACTCAATGGGGTCACTGCTGTGACAGGTGAGTAGTCTCTCTTATACTCTTTCTCTCTCTCTCTCTCTCTCTCTCTCTCTCTCTCTCTCTCTCTCTCTCTCTCTCTCTCTCTCTCACACACAGAAGAATATATTGACTCAGTCTTTATTAGCCTAATTAAATATCAGTGCAGATATCAATTCAAATAACAAAGTTGTTTGCCAAGGCAAATGTAGACAGGATTTCAGACAAACATATTTGACCTTTGACCTCCCAGAGCAAAAGTCTGTTGAGTCTCTGGCAGGGAGGCAGGAAGAAACGAGGGAGCATAAGGAGGCGAAGAAGAGGAAAGTGACTGAGGCGAGGCATACAAGCAAGACCCAGCCGGCCAAGAATCTGCCAGAGTTGGCCAAACTGCGCCCACTGTCCTGTCCCGAGCAGGCCCTCCTGCAGGCCTTTAGAGTGCTCAGCGGACGATGACTGGTGGGAGTATAGCTTAAATAGTCTAGACTGATATATTAGGCTTTTTGCCAAGATGGGCTATGCTGTTACGCTATCCAGACAAATCGTAGGCTTTTAGCTAAGATAGATTAGACTATGCTGAGATATTGATGTTAAAAGAACAGCATGCCTTTAGAGTAGATAGTCTAGGCTATGTTAACACATAGGATTTACATGGCAAGAGTTGGTAAGTAGCTGGAGATAGAATACTTGAACCAAGTCCATGTATTACCATGTTCCTCTGATGTGAGTGTGTTGTTGGTGCTGCTGCAGGGGGAAGAAGATCGAGGCCCTGATCTCCATCAGGTCTCTGGCTCAGCACCACGCCAACGTGCTGCTGCCCAGGCTGCATGATGTCTGTCTGGCCGTCAATCAAGAGGTGAGAGGCTCTCTGCTGGAAAACATTCTGGAGCACATGTTGTATCTTTTGTCTTGTTTCAAACTAGGCAATATCTATTGAAATGCCTTAATGATGCTACCAAAGAAATGATGTTAACTTTGTCAGTATTCTATACAAGTCAAAGCGGTGCAAGCTGTCATTCTAATTCCCTCCTCCCAACCAGGTGAAGAACCTGCGCTCAGTGGTGTCCCATGCTGCCATGGTGACGCTGGCCCACCTGTTTGCTCACCTGGGGCAGGACATGGATCACGGAGGCCGAGGGCCAGCCCGACACTGCTGCCGAAGGCTGGAGAGTCCAGCAGCTTCATGAAGGACATGGATCTGGCCCTGGGGTACATGGTGTATAACACCAACCCCATCCGCAGCATGAACGCTCTCATCAACGGAGGGCTCAGGTTAGGGGCAGAGAGAAAAAGAGAGCAGGGTTGTACTGGTTAATTGCTTTCTAGTGCTTCTCAACTTTCTCTGTGTTACCTGGCTATGTACAGTAGATGTCTGTATCAGTTGTTACCAGTGTTGGGAGTAATGCATTAAAAAAGTAATGTAATTACAGTAATGCATTGCTTTTTGCTGTAATGCAGTAATGTAAGGCATTACCAATACAATTTCAGTAATATTTTACTCGGTACAATTCTCAGTAACTGAAGTTACTTTGCTTTTTAATCCAAAATTGAGAAATGCTCAACTGGCACCAGAGAAGATTATCCAAGAATTAAAAAAAGTCATCTATGCTGGTCCTGGAATTTGATTGCATTGTTTAGATGACTGTAGAAAGGGAATTTGAGTTATCTCTGCCATTCATGCAACAGATCTAACATGGTTAGGCTATACTTCTCATTTCAAGCAGTGAGAATAGCCATTATTCTCAAACTATTTGCATTAAGTCTACACCACTGTAAGTGGAAGGAAAGGCAACTAGCAATGATGAGAACCATTTAAAGTCAACATACAATTTCACCATGGCTATATTTTACTATATTAAGTTGTGAGTGACCTTTGGCCTTTGGGGCCTACATTGTCCCATGAGCCATAACTGCAACCGTTATATTGTTCTTTTGTTAGCCTTAAGCCTAGCTCAGTCATTATGCCATACCACATCACCTCCTGCCGTGTAATGAGCTGCATTGAACACATGAAGATCTATTGAGAACACCAAATCCATATTTCCTGTTATTTTGGTGAAAGTAATGTAAACGTAGTGTAATGCCTTACAATTCAAAGACAGTAATATTGTAATGTAACAAATTACTTTGAGATGACAGTAACAAGTAATAAATAATGCATTACGCTTTTGAAGTAACTTGCCCAACACTGGTTGTTACTCACCTAGTTTGTCTGTCGTTTCTGTGTCTCAGCTGTTTCTCCTGGTTCTGTCTCCTTGTCTCCCCTGGATCTCTGGCTTATCCATTCTCCTGGTGTGACTCATTGGTTCTCTGCTTCTTCTTAGTCACAAACATACAGCCGTGAGGAAGAGCACTGCACGGCACCTGGAGAAAGTGACGGAGGTCATAGGGGCAGCTCGTCTCCTGTCCGGCAAAAACGACCTGACTGCCCGCTTCATCCATACTGCCAGCTGCTTGGCCCTTGACAACACACTGGAAGTCAGGTCGGGAGCCCTATTTCTCTATGTTTCCTTATCATTTACTTATTGGCTTTGTACAAAAGTGTCAGTTCAATTCATAAAAGTAAAAGTAAATGTTTCTAAATTAGCCAATCAGCAACAGTTTCTGTTCTATTATGAGGTATCCAAAAGTCATCTCATGTCATACAGCAATACTGAATGTAATTATCTGTCAGTGCATGGCATTGAAATAGTGTGTTTACAGCTAAAATATAGTGAAGAATTTGGGATTTAATATTCACTTTCCAGTAGTGTCCACAAAAGTTATAGCCTGGCTGACACCTGACTGATTATCAAATCTCCATTGACACAGCTTTCCTGTAAACAAATGTTTTATATTTAGTTGTTAACTCAATTCCAAAGTCTCTGAGAATCTGCTGAGCAAATTCAAACATAGATTTGGCAGGGTTCACCTAGACTACATAAGTTACATTACATATATGAGATATGAGATCTTTTAGGAGGGCCAGAGGCAATGACAAACATGCCATTTTTCCAATTATAAGTCAGTGTACCATCAAAATGATGTTAAAGCCATAATACTTATATGCTTATACATCATAAACTAATGAGTCAGTGAATCAATAGGTGCTGATGTATTTTGTGTCTGAAACAGGAATCAGGCCCGTAACATTCTGTCTGTAGTGGCCTCCCATCCCGACCTCATCAAGATGGTGGAAAGGTTCGCCCCTCTGAGTGATCAAATCCGCATGAAGGACTTTATTAACAAATGCCAGAAAAGGTGGACTGGAAACATCACCGGACACCATAAACACTAAACACTTTTACTTTACATTTATTTATCAAAGTGACTAGCTATTCAGTATTGTTTAATCTGTGAACATACAGTGTAAATTGTCTTGGTAATGTGCTGTTTTTTTTCCCCGGCAGACCTTTGCGTTGAAGTGGACATCAGAGCCAGGGCGAGACCGCACCCACGGGGTCACAGACACACACACACAACACCACCATGTGTGACAAAACACACACACACACACAGGGCAGTGCTGCAGAGATACGCAAATGCACATCCGTTTCCCACATAAAATAAAGAAACAAAAATGAAAAAATGTGTTTGTCTGCGCTGATTCAACTTTATAAAACTTTCAAAACAATAAACAGTAATGAACACTCATTTTGATCACCTGAAAATCAAGTGCAAAGAGGTCGAACCAAAATGTTTATTATTTTTAATAGCCAACATACTCGTGGTGACAAGAAAGCAAAGTCCTTGAAGTCATTGGTTAAGAAACAACCCAGCTTTGATGATGTTTTAGCATTATCAGTTGGAAACAGTAAATTATTTACATTTTCTTGAAAAAGATTTACGGGAAACATAAGTTAGATTGCTTTCCCTCCTACTTTCCACACCAAATCTTATTTCTCACTGGAAATGCCTATATGAATTTTCAGGGGAATTTCACCTTTAGGAGGACCCTGCGGAACCTAACAACACTGCTGCCTTATGAATAAGCAGAAGCTTGCATTTTCTAAAGCCACCACCTGACGATCTTCTCTTATTCTCTTCCCCCTCTCTCTCTCTCCTCCCCTTACATGGTCAAGTGTCTCTAGCTAAAACAAGTGCTAGCTTGCTAACAACAATCATGAGAATGATAGCAATGTAGTTTGCACTGTAAACAACTGTGAGAATTTAAAGGGGTGTATCATTCATGGATAACACCTTTTGTTAACAGCTTATTGTACTTTCCTAATCAGATATACTTTGAAACACTTTGAATAACATAAGCAGGCTTAAGGTCAAAATGTAAGCACTGTGTAGCAATCTGCCCCCCCCCTCATGGTCAATTGGTGTCTCTAGCTAAAACAAGTGCTAGCTTGCTAACAACAAGCATGAGGATGATAGTAGTTTGTCCTGTAAACAACTGTGAGAATTTAAAGGGGGGTATCATTCATGGATAACACCTTTTGTAAACAGCTTATTGTACTTTCCTAATCAGACATACTTTGAAACACTTTGAATAACATTAGGTATCTAGCCCAATATGTTTGTGTGCATAATAACGCTAAGCTAATGTTACATTGGATATATAATTGCCTTTCTTCCTGTCACTGCATTCCTAGCATCAACATGGTTGGTTGATTAACGTTATTTGGGATTGTATCCCTTTCCATTAGTGTTTTATGGCGCTTTCAGTCATACTGTACATAGCTGTTTACAGTAGGTTAACCTCCTACCAGCCATTTACTGTTAGTGTTCTGGCATAGCCTAACTTAGCTATCGATAGCCTACTACATGTTTCCATTGTGATCTTAACTCTAATAAAGATAAAGTGATATCTATATCGCGTCTCCTTTGCTTATTCCATATCCAGAAAATACCAAGAAAGGAACTAATTATGTGAACTTTATTTATTTATCGAGTAAGATATGGCGGCGCAACTTCCAAGCTCCATCACACATTGGCCTCCAGTCACTTTTACCGCTGTTTCCTCCGAAGGGGGGCGTGGTCGCCCTATAAGACGGCAAAAACTGGCATCATCCACATGAACGCGCATCGCTAAGAGAGGGAGTAGTTAAGTCGTAAATTCAGTTGATGTTCTGTTACCCACCTAAATTCAATTCTAAAGACTGGTCTTAACAAAGACCAACGTAGCAGTTAGGAGCAGTCGTAGCAAAGAGTTGGTGCAACCGGTGTCTGCTGTCTGCGCCCCTACGTCATAATGGGGAGGTCACCATTATGGGCGAAAATCGTCATTTCAGATCACTTGATGCATCTTCACCTTAGGACTCACCCGCTCGCTTCTCGGTAGCCTAGATATTTGGATTTTGCTCAGTAGACTATATTTAAGTTCTATACAATTTATTTTAAAGTAGCTCCTATATATCGGCGACATTTTAAGTTCAATGGATTTTCAAAAGGAGTTCGGAAAACTCCATGCAGAAAATGAGGAGATGAAAAAAATGATGCTACAGCTCCTGATTTTACGCCAGGAGCAGAATCAGAACACGATTTGTACCGCATGTGTGAGTTCCCTCAAACATCTAAGAGCCGGCGTACAGTTTTATATAGCCTAAATTATAACTAAATCTAATATTCCATGTTCCCTGCACTTCATTTGGCATCTATGCTGAAAGGGTAAAGGTCAATGTTTAAGTATGTTTTGATGATGGGCATCTATGAAGTGACCTTTCCAGGTCAAAGTTGAAAGGATACAGCTTTGGTCAAATCTGACTATCAGTCACACTTTTTGGGTTAGTAGTTACCATAGAGGTATTAGAACAAATTATGATATTGTTCATACAGCTACTTTGTAATGTTATTATGATATCATTAATAATGTAATAATATAATGATGCCTTAGTTATTTACTAAATAGTGCATTATAGTGAAACCGTGAAGATTTCAAACGCAGCATGGCGGTTGGGCAGTTGTGTGTCAGAGGGTGTAGATGGTGGCCATGTTTGATGACATGTTGCCTCTTGCCTCTCTGCAGCCTCATCTTCTGACCTTGCCCCACGATTCCACAACGCGTTTGGGCCCACCCCAGCCCTTGCATGCCAGTGCGGCACCTGGCCAACGGAAGCTGCTAGCCCCCATACCCCCTGCATCCCCCCACCACCAGCTGCAGCGGTCTGTGAGGTCTACGCTGAGACCCCTGAGCGCTCAGCAGAACGAGCGCCAGGCTCGCAAGGAACTCCTGCAGGAGGTCCTGGAACTCGCTGAGGAGATCAAACTTGCCAGTCTCAATGATGCCAAGGCCTCGGACCAGACAGGCTGCTCTGTGGGCAGCCTCAGTCCTCGCAGGACCCCGCCGGCGCCCCGTACTCTGCCCTACCTCAATTCGCCCATTGCCCCTGCTATCCCCGCCCCCCCAAAGACAACCAGCCACAGACAGTTCCAGAGTAGACTACCCCGTCTCAAGAACACCATATCACTCAATGGGGTCACTGCTGTGACAGGTGAGTAGTCTCTCTTATACTCTTTCTCTCTCTCTCTTTCTCTCTCTCTCTCTCTCTCTCTCTCTCTCTCTCTCTCTCTCTCTCTCACACACAGAAGAATATATTGACTCAGTCTTTATTAGCCTAATTAAATATCAGTGCAGATATCAATTCAAATAACAAAGTTGTTTGCCAAGGCAAATGTAGACAGGATTTCAGACAAACATATTTGACCTTTGACCTCCCAGAGCAAAAGTCTGTTGAGTCTCTGGCAGGGAGGCAGGAAGAAACGAGGGAGCATAAGGAGGCGAAGAAGAGGAAAGTGACTGAGGCGAGGCATACAAGCAAGACCCAGCCGGCCAAGAATCTGCCAGAGTTGGCCAAACTGCGCCCACTGTCCTGTCCCGAGCAGGCCCTCCTGCAGGCCTTTAGAGTGCTCAGCGACGATGACTGGTGGGAGTATAGCTTAAATAGTCTAGACTGATATATTAGGCTTTTTGCCAAGATGGGCTATGCTGTTACGCTATCCAGACAAATCGTAGGCTTTTAGCTAAGATAGATTAGACTATGCTGAGATATTGATGTTAAAAGAACAGCATGCCTTTAGAGTAGATAGTCTAGGCTATGTTAACACATAGGATTTACATGGCAAGAGTTGGTAAGTAGCTGGAGATAGAATACTTGAACCAAGTCCATGTATTACCATGTTCCTCTGATGTGAGTGTGTTGTTGGTGCTGCTGCAGGGGGAAGAAGATCGAGGCCCTGATCTCCATCAGGTCTCTGGCTCAGCACCACGCCAACGTGCTGCTGCCCAGGCTGCATGATGTCTGTCTGGCCGTCAATCAAGAGGTGAGAGGCTCTCTGCTGGAAAACATTCTGGAGCACATGTTGTATCTTTTGTCTTGTTTCAAACTAGGCAATATCTATTGAAATGCCTTAATGATGCTACCAAAGAAATGATGTTAACTTTGTCAGTATTCTATACAAGTCAAAGCGGTGCAAGCTGTCATTCTAATTCCCTCCTCCCAACCAGGTGAAGAACCTGCGCTCAGTGGTGTCCCATGCTGCCATGGTGACGCTGGCCCACCTGTTTGCTCACCTGGGGCAGGACATGGATGCGGAGGCCGAGGGCGCAGCCCGGACACTGCTGCCGAAGGCTGGAGAGTCCAGCAGCTTCATGAAGGACATGGATCTGGCCCTGGGGTACATGGTGTATAACACCAACCCCATCCGCAGCATGAACGCTCTCATCAACGGAGGGCTCAGGTTAGGGGCAGAGAGAAAAAGAGAGCAGGGTTGTACTGGTTAATTGCTTTCTAGTGCTTCTCAACTTTCTCTGTGTTACCTGGCTATGTACAGTAGATGTCTGTATCAGTTGTTACCAGTGTTGGGAGTAATGCATTAAAAAAGTAATGTAATTACAGTAATGCATTGCTTTTTGCTGTAATGCAGTAATGTAAGGCATTACCAATACAATTTCAGTAATATTTTACTCGGTACAATTCTCAGTAACTGAAGTTACTTTGCTTTTTAATCCAAAATTGAGAAATGCTCAATTGGCACCAGAGAAGATTATCCAAGAATTAAAAAAAGTCATCTATGCTGGTCCTGGAATTTGATTGCATTGTTTAGATGACTGTAGAAAGGGAATTTGAGTTATCTCTGCCATTCATGCAACAGATCTAACATGGTTAGGCTATACTTCTCATTTCAAGCAGTGAGAATAGCCATTATTCTCAAACTATTTGCATTAAGTCTACACCACTGTAAGTGGAAGGAAAGGCAACTAGCAATGATGAGAACCATTTAAAGTCAACATACAATTTCACCATGGCTATATTTTACTATATTAAGTTGTGAGTGACCTTTGGCCTTTGGGGCCTACATTGTCCCATGAGCCATAACTGCAACCGTTATATTGTTCTTTTGTTAGCCTTAAGCCTAGCTCAGTCATTATGCCATACCACATCACCTCCTGCCGTGTAATGAGCTGCATTGAACACATGAAGATCTATTGAGAACACCAAATCCATATTTCCTGTTATTTTGGTGAAAGTAATGTAAACGTAGTGTAATGCCTTACAATTCAAAGACAGTAATATTGTAATGTAACAAATTACTTTGAGATGACAGTAACAAGTAATAAATAATGCATTACGCTTTTGAAGTAACTTGCCCAACACTGGTTGTTACTCACCTAGTTTGTCTGTCGTTTCTGTGTCTCAGCTGTTTCTCCTGGTTCTGTCTCCTTGTCTCCCCTGGATCTCTGGCTTATCCATTCTCCTGGTGTGACTCATTGGTTCTCTGCTTCTTCTTAGTCACAAACATACAGCCGTGAGGAAGAGCACTGCACGGCACCTGGAGAAAGTGACGGAGGTCATAGGGGCAGCTCGTCTCCTGTCCGGCAAAAACGACCTGACTGCCCGCTTCATCCATACTGCCAGCTGCTTGGCCCTTGACAACACACTGGAAGTCAGGTCGGAGCCCTATTTCTCTATGTTTCCTTATCATTTACTTATTGGCTTTGTACAAAAGTGTCAGTTCAATTCATAAAAGTAAAAGTAAATGTTTCTAAATTAGCCAATCAGCAACAGTTTCTGTTCTATTATGAGGTATCCAAAAGTCATCTCATGTCATACAGCAATACTGAATGTAATTATCTGTCAGTGCATGGCATTGAAATAGTGTGTTTACAGCTAAAATATAGTGAAGAATTTGGGATTTAATATTCACTTTCCAGTAGTGTCCACAAAAGTTATAGCCTGGCTGACACCTGACTGATTATCAAATCTCCATTGACACAGCTTTCCTGTAAACAAATGTTTTATATTTAGTTGTTAACTCAATTCCAAAGTCTCTGAGAATCTGCTGAGCAAATTCAAACATAGATTTGGCAGGGTTCACCTAGACTACATAAGTTACATTACATATATGAGATATGAGATCTTTTAGGAGGGCCAGAGGCAATGACAAACATGCCATTTTTCCAATTATAAGTCAGTGTACCATCAAAATGATGTTAAAGCCATAATACTTATATGCTTATACATCATAAACTAATGAGTCAGTGAATCAATAGGTGCTGATGTATTTTGTGTCTGAAACAGGAATCAGGCCCGTAACATTCTGTCTGTAGTGGCCTCCCATCCCGACCTCATCAAGATGGTGGAAAGGTTCGCCCCTCTGAGTGATCAAATCCGCATGAAGGACTTTATTAACAAATGCCAGAAAAGGTGGACTGGAAACATCACCGGACACCATAAACACTAAACACTTTTACTTTACATTTATTTATCAAAGTGACTAGCTATTCAGTATTGTTTAATCTGTGAACATACAGTGTAAATTGTCTTGGTAATGTGCTGTTTTTTTCCCCGGCAGACCTTTGCGTTGAAGTGGACATCAGAGCCAGGGCGAGACCGCACCCACGGGGTCACAGACACACACACACAACACCACCATGTGTGACAAAACACACACACACACACAGGGCAGTGCTGCAGAGATACGCAAATGCACATCCGTTTCCCACATAAAATAAAGAAACAAAAATGAAAAAATGTGTTTGTCTGCGCTGATTCAACTTTATAAAACTTTCAAAACAATAAACAGTAATGAACACTCATTTTGATCACCTGAAAATCAAGTGCAAAGAGGTCGAACCAAAATGTTTATTATTTTTAATAGCCAACATACTCGTGGTGACAAGAAAGCAAAGTCCTTGAAGTCATTGGTTAAGAAACAACCCAGCTTTGATGATGTTTTAGCATTATCAGTTGGAAACAGTAAATTATTTACATTTTCTTGAAAAAATTTCTGGGAAACATAAGTTAGATTGCTTTCCCTCCTACTTTCCACACCAAATCTTATTTCTCACTGGAAATGCCTATATGAATTTTCAGGGGAATTTCACCTTTAGGAGGACCCTGCGGAACCTAACAACACTGCTGCCTTATGAATAAGCAGAAGCTTGCATTTTCTAAAGCCACCACCTGACGATCTTCTCTTATTCTCTTCCCCCTCTCTCTCTCTCCTCCCCTTACATGGTCAAGTGTCTCTAGCTAAAACAAGTGCTAGCTTGCTAACAACAATCATGAGAATGATAGCAATGTAGTTTGCACTGTAAACAACTGTGAGAATTTAAAGGGGTGTATCATTCATGGATAACACCTTTTGTTAACAGCTTATTGTACTTTCCTAATCAGATATACTTTGAAACACTTTGAATAACATAAGCAGGCTTAAGGTCAACATGTAAGCACTGTGTAGCAATCTGCCCCCCTTTCATGGTCAATTGGTGTCTCTAGCTAAAACAAGTGCTAGCTTGCTAACAACAAGCATGAGGATGATAGTAGTTTGTCCTGTAAACAACTGTGAGAATTTAAAGGGGGGTATCATTCATGGATAACACCTTTTGTAAACAGCTTATTGTACTTTCCTAATCAGACATACTTTGAAACACTTTGAATAACATTAGGTATCTAGCCCAATATGTTTGTGTGCATAATAACGCTAAGCTAATGTTACATTGGATATATAATTGCCTTTCTTCCTGTCACTGCATTCCTAGCATCAACATGGTTGGTTGATTAACGTTATTTGGGATTGTATCCCTTTCCATTAGTGTTTTATGGCGCTTTCAGTCATACTGTACATAGCTGTTTACAGTAGGTTAACCTCCTACCAGCCATTTACTGTTAGTGTTCTGGCATAGCCTAACTTAGCTATCGATAGCCTACTACATGTTTCCATTGTGATCTTAACTCTAATAAAGATAAAGTGATATCTATATCGCGTCTCCTTTGCTTATTCCATATCCAGAAAATACCAAGAAAGGAACTAATTATGTGAACTTTATTTATTTATCGAGTAAGATATGGCGGCGCAACTTCCAAGCTCCATCACACATTGGCCTCCAGTCACTTTTACCGCTGTTTCCTCCGAAGGGGGGCGTGGTCGCCCTATAAGACGGCAAAAACTGGCATCATCCACATGAACGCGCATCGCTAAGAGAGGGAGTAGTTAAGTCGTAAATTCAGTTGATGTTCTGTTACCCACCTAAATTCAATTCTAAAGACTGGTCTTAACAAAGACCAACGTAGCAGTTAGGAGCAGTCGTAGCAAAGAGTTGGTGCAACCGGTGTCTGCTGTCTGCGCCCCTACGTCATAATGGGGAGGTCACCATTATGGGCGAAAATCGTCATTTCAGATCACTTGATGCATCTTCACCTTAGGACTCACCCGCTCGCTTCTCGGTAGCCTAGATATTTGGATTTTGCTCAGTAGACTATATTTAAGTTCTATACAATTTATTTTAAAGTAGCTCCTATATATCGGCGACATTTTAAGTTCAATGGATTTTCAAAAGGAGTTCGGAAAACTCCATGCAGAAAATGAGGAGATGAAAAAAATGATGCTACAGCTCCTGATTTTACGCCAGGAGCAGAATCAGAAC
>NC_063190.1:26931801-26951104 GCF_017589495.1 Alosa alosa | reverse complement strand
GAAAGTGACGGAGGTCATAGGGGCAGCTCGTCTCCTGTCCGGCAAAAACGACCTGACTGCCCGCTTCATCCATACTGCCAGCTGCTTGGCCCTTGACAACACACTGGAAGTCAGGTCGGGAGCCCTATTTCTCTATGTTTCCTTATCATTTACTTATTGGCTTTGTACAAAAGTGTCAGTTCAATTCATAAAAGTAAAAGTAAATGTTTCTAAATTAGCCAATCAGCAACAGTTTCTGTTCTATTATGAGGTATCCAAAAGTCATCTCATGTCATACAGCAATACTGAATGTAATTATCTGTCAGTGCATGGCATTGAAATAGTGTGTTTACAGCTAAAATATAGTGAAGAATTTGGGATTTAATATTCACTTTCCAGTAGTGTCCACAAAAGTTATAGCCTGGCTGACACCTGACTGATTATCAAATCTCCATTGACACAGCTTTCCTGTAAACAAATGTTTTATATTTAGTTGTTAACTCAATTCCAAAGTCTCTGAGAATCTGCTGAGCAAATTCAAACATAGATTTGGCAGGGTTCACCTAGACTACATAAGTTACATTACATATATGAGATATGAGATCTTTTAGGAGGGCCAGAGGCAATGACAAACATGCCATTTTTCCAATTATAAGTCAGTGTACCATCAAAATGACGTTAAAGCCATAATACTTATATACTTATACATCATAAACTAATGAGTCAGTGAATCAATGGGTGCTGATGTATTTTGTGTCTGAAACAGGAATCAGGCCCGTAACATTCTGTCTGTAGTGGCCTCCCATCCCGACCTCATCAAGATGGTGGAAAGGTTCGCCCCTCTGAGTGATCAAATCCGCATGAAGGACTTTATTAACAAATGCCAGAAAAGGTGGACTGGAAACATCACGGGACACCATAAACACTAAACACCTTTACTTTACATTTATTTATCAAAGTGATAAATGTACCAAAATCGCTATTCACTATTGTTTAATCTGTGAACATACAGGGTAAATTGTCTTGGTAATGTGCTGTTTTTTTCGGCAGACCTTCGCCTTGAAGTGGACATCAGAGCCAGGGCGAGACAGGGCATCCACAGGGTCACAGACACACAACACAACCAAAACACACACACACACACACACACACACACACACACACACACACAGGGCAGTGCTGTAGTGATACGCTAATGCACATTCTTAAAATCACACCTAAAATAAAAAACAAATACAAAAAAATGTGTTTGTCTGCACTGATTCAACTTTCTAAAACTTAAACAGTAATAAACAATTATTTTGATAATCTCAAAACCAAGTGCAAAGAGGTCCAACCAAAATTTTGATTATTTTTAATAGTCGACATATGGTGACAAGAAAGCTAAGTCCTGTATAAAGAAAAAAATCCAGGTTTATTGATTTGATTTATTTTCTGGAAAAATAATTATGGGAAGCATAAGTTAGATTGCTTTCTCTCCTACTTTCCACGCCAAATCTTATTACTCACTGGAAATGCCTATATGAATTTCCAGGGGAGTTCCATACCTTTAGGAGGATCCTGCGGAACTTAACAACACTGCTGCCGTTGTTATGTATTTTTGCAAAACAAATAACAGGTTCTAAATCTGCTGATTTATGTTGTTCTGTTGGAGCATAGTGTCGGTTTCAGTGAATATGATCAAAAAAAGTTTGCCAACTGCAGCTTTAATTCCCGCTACTGTGATCATGGTTGAGGTAGGCCGAAACCAAATATGGCATGAAGGTGTAAATAGGACAGGGGTGCCCAACCTTTTTTGAAGCAAGATCTACTTTTAAAGTTGACTTTGACTATTGAACTTAATAGGGGGAGAATAAAGATAGATGAACAATTATGCACCTTTACTTTAGTAGAGATTGCAAGGCGGAAACAAGAGAAACACTGTGTTTAAATGTCCATTTAAATTGTAGCCTAATACTCTTGCATGTTTTACATTCGAAATGAGGAATGTGAGGTTAAGGTTCATTTAATAGATGAAGCTGTTGGGATATTCATTCAATTTTGGCGACACCTTGTGGACAGAAATAGAATTGGAATAAATGGTTAGTATTTCCAACTTTGCCTAGGCCTACCTCTCAGGCGGATACAATAAAATCCCATATTTTCAATGGATTGTCAAAACATTTCATATTTTATCTTTGTTTCTTATCTCTATCACTGAGAAAAAATAGGGGCATTCTTATGCACCCTCTTACAGTGGGCCATACCATACACCTTATTTTTTGGTTGATGGTGTTGAAGTTCTCTTAGTTATGTGATGACGGCATCAGCAATGACTGGTGGATAAGTATATCTGAGCAAGTGTAAATATCCATTAACTAAGTTATGTCATTGTGGGGGATCATTGTAGAAGATCAAAATAGTGCAAACAAAATGATTATCACCCACTCTTTTGAATGATTCATTGTGTATGTTTAAAACATACAACATACATTATTCTGTTCAACTAAGAACACTGTGCTGAATATATTTTACAGTGCTCAATGAGTCTTCTAACTACTGACATGTTTGCAGCCTACCATTCACCAATGTCAGTGGAAGGTATCTGTCCTAGCCTACACTAGCACTGTCACAATAGTTGTGATCACCTTTCTGGGGCAAGGTTCTTTGAATGCACAGAGCATCACATGTCTGTGATCCTAATTATAAAGACTTAATTACAGCTTCCATGCTTTGCAGATGAAAGGTATCCTTGGGGGCAGACAGTCTTCTGAGAGCGTACTAGGAAGGTTAATTTGCCTCACTTTGAGAGCAGCTACACAAATATGACCACGAGACTACAGAAAGAGATCACAAAAGGCTAAGTGTTTTTATGTTACATTCAATGGAAAACAATGAAGCCTTTAGATGTTTCAGTGAACTATTTAATGTCATACATAAAATGTATTGAGAACAAATCAAAGAAAAAAAATCTATTTTATGAAAGAGGTTCCTCTGTCTTTCTGCTTCTTAAAAAACTAAACTTAAAACTTACTGTTTTTTTTTTTTTCTCCCATCCCTAAAACAATGTATATATATATATGAATATAATAAAGTTTTATAATGTTAAGTATTAAAATAGGAAAACTAATCCTCATGGAATAAATCTCAAGAGTAACAAAATAAAGATTTGGTCATTTTAAACATAATGCCTCAGAATGTGATGGGAGGAGATCTGGGTATGTGTTTGAGTGAGTGTGTGACTGTCACATGTTCAGCAGCTTTTGGGTATTAAAAAAGAAATAAAAGAGACATGCAAATAATTAGCAATGCAAATTTGAACAGCTTCATACATGTACTGAACTAGCCTTTGGATCAAACCTCAAAGTGACATAACCACCACCATAGATAGCTGCAACGCTCACAAGTTCAACTGCTACAGCACTTATATTTATTGGATCATTGTAACATTGTATCATTGTAAGTCAGAGGCAGAATCTGTTGGACGTTCTATACTGACAGTACAACTGGAACAGCTCTCCGTGATGCACTGAGCAGCCTTAAATGCTACCATGTTGAAACAGCCTGATCACTGACAGACATGAAAGCCTAACTGGGTTATCATATACCGTAAGTTTGACCTTGTGCGTTCAAATCCAGACTCTCGTCATCTCAGACTTGTAACAATAAAGGGCTGTGGCAAACACTTCACTTCAATTATGATTTTCTTTCAGTCAACCATGTCCTTCATTGCCAATAGTGTAACAAACCAAAGAAATAATAATAAAAAAAATCTTGAAATAAATTGAACCAATATATTAATAATAATAATAATAATAATAATAATAAAAATAAAAAAAAAAAAAACTCACATCATACCTTGAAATACAGTAACATCTTGATATATACTGAGATTTTGGAAACAGTTCTCATTACACATATTCTAGGGTTGAATACTGGCTTGCTCTGAAATGTGGCCCAAAGATTTAAGAAGGCAACTAGCTTGCTGTCAGGCACTCTGTAGTTGAGACAGGCTGGCAGTCACTAACTGTACTGTGAAACAGTCATGATCACGATCATGATCATGTCAAGCCTGTCTGTGACTGGAGCAGTGGGGGAGAGAGTCCATTAGGGAATGACAGAGTTACGAGTGAACTGCACACGTTTTCCTTTTTGACCGGTGGCCATTTTGTAACAAAATGAGATCAAGTGCAGGAAGTAGAATGTCATTTTGTAACAGTATGACTGAAACATAAAACAATTTAAAACAAAAAGAAGAAATAAAAGAAATTAAGGACCTATGGTAGCTCTTTGTCCATCAAGCCTTCTTACCCACATCCATACTGTCCCGAGAGGTCTTAATAATGCAATAATTTATTTCTTTGCACACACACAAAAAAGGAATATTTACAAAGACAAACGCTTTCATTCTTCCGAGTCACAGCATGAAGTATGGATAATGTGAGGTAATTTCTGGAATTTTCTTTTTTTTCCTTCATTAGACTCTAAAAGAAGCAGAAACACTAAAGTAGAAAAAGATGGGAAAACAGGACTCATTTCATTTCATTTGATCATGTTGTTTTCTTGAAACAGTACTGGTAGACGTACCAAAACTCCAAAAGATACTCTCTTCGAAGTATGCTATGTATACACTTTCCATTCCTCACTCCCCTGACCCCCACCCCCCCTAAAAAAGTTGCTCTGAAACCACAACCTCATTCTCTTCCAACCCAGGAAAGACCCCAGAGAGCAGAGGACTTGTCAGTTGCTTGCTTGTTTAATTTTTTTTTTCAGTTTGTCCATGTGATAGGCAGCTCATTTTTCCCCCTCAAGATGCTTTCAGCCCTCCTCATTCACATCACAAAAGTCTTCCTTCCTCTCTTCCTCCTCATGTTCATTTACCAAAGTTGCCAAAGTTTGCAAAGGCATCTTGTTTGGGTGGCACCATGCCGGGAGTCATGCCCTGGCCCATGCCCATCACCGGCATGCCAACAGCGCCTCCAGGCAGGCCCACCCCAGCAGGGGCAGTCATGCCCATGTTCATGCCAAGCATTCCCTGATTGAGGGGCACGCCCCCGACTCCCATACCCCCGACACCCATCGTACCCGTTGCCATGGCTGGGGGGGGTATCGCCATGCCCATTTGCCCACCCGATACCATCATGGGTCCCAGGGGTGGTCTGGGGGCACCTGTAGCAGCTGCTGGTGGGGAGTTAAGGTTCATGCCGGCAAAATTCTGAGCCATCATGTTCAGAGGAGGTTGGATACCTGTAACTGGTCCTGAAGAAAACAAAAACAAAATAATAATAATTATTATTATTATTGTGTCCAAAGACACACAAAATGATAACATGCCACAAAATAATGACTCTTTATGATTTTTTTGAGCTGCTCAAAAACAGAACTCCTTCATAAACTAGTCAGGACACATTTCAGAGCACATTAAGTCTAAGTGACTGAGAGTCTATGCAAGGGTGTGTATGAGCTAGGAAACCCCTTCTGAGGAAGTAAATAGCGCCACAAGCCACCCACCCTGCTGCTGGATCATGGTGTTGAGCGTGGGCTGGGAGGGCTTGGGCGGCTGCATACCGGCCGACAGGAAGTCCAGGCTGATGTTGACGCTGGGGTCGGACCACGTGGCAGGGAGGGAGCCCTTCGCCCCTGGTTTCTGCATACCCATCTGCTGTGGCATCATGTGACCCCCTAAACTGTGCATAGGACCTCCCAATGTCTGTGTGTGGAAAAGGAGATGATCAACATCAGAGCGAAATAAAGGTCAGAACCATCACTGAGGTATGCATTCTAATCAAGTGGACATTTTTGGCGTTTTCATGACTAGGCAGGAGAAATTACATAGGACACAAGGACACAACAATAAAGACAATGCAATATGTTCTTTATCAAGATATAGACCTATGGTTAGGGCTGCTATTAGGGCTATTAAGCTGGGCTTCAGGTATATATGGCATTTATGGCAGCAAAGAAGCTCTACACCATTATACAGCTGGTCATTACTGTAAAAACTCTCCATTTATAATACAGCCAAAACCTGACCACTTGATGGCAACCATGGCAGTATTTTATTACTCCAGTTGAACTCCATGCTCATGCGGTCAGAAGAGTTAAGGAAGAGACATGAGAAAGGGCGTGACTGTCCACAGCCGTCCAAGAGACCGCACCTGAGACCGTGACATGGGCATGCCCTGGTTGGCACACATGTTGAAGCTCAGGCTCTGCGAGCCGCTGAGGGTGGCGTGGTTGGGCCCCATCAGGTCAAAGAGGTCGGCCGAGGGGGGCTGTGCAGAGGAGGGGGGCGGCTGAGTCGGGGCAGCCTGGACGTCGCCGAAGAGGTCCGTCACTGCTGGGGGCACGGCCGACACGGCAGCAGCGGAGGCAGGCGGGCTGGTGGTGGGGAAGGCATTCCACTCGCCAAACTCTCCGTTACCACCGGGGGCTGGAGGAACACAAACAATTTCAGTCACGGTGTGAACATTTCCTGTTACACATTTAACACATTCTATGTCAAAGAAGACATCTTGCATAAAGTACCCATATGTTCATGCCATCACCATGCTAAATTAGAAGCAGTAAAGGAGCAGTTTATCTAATGCACATTTTGTCAAATTTAGTGAAACACTGTCCATGTTATTACTACGTGTCAAAATAAGCCTAGTGTTTCGACACTGCCCTGCCTCTGTAAATGAGAAGCCATCTTAGTGGCTCAGCCGGCACTATAAACAGGAGTGCAACAGGGAGTTTTGTTGTTTGATTGATTGGTTGTTGAGTTCAAACATCAATGGCCTTTCATTAGAATCTTAGACTGCATTCTGAAGAATATGGCTTAGGTAACCATCAAAATATAAAATAAAACAGTATTCTAGTAGAACCTATTGTTCATAATTCCTACAAAAAATATGTTTTGCTAGTGATCCTAAGTTCACACCTTAAAATATTACATCACAACTGAACAGAAATTTGTTCAAGCATATGACTTCTACACTTTGTAGCCAGGTTCTGCTGCCTGGGACATTGCTATGGTCAGGAGAGGTGGACATTGTACTTGGTGGTGGTGGTGGTGGTGTTTTTCCCCTCCAGAGAGCATTTTTGTTTCCAGGTTGTTCTTGAGTGAGATGTAGGTGTATGCATGTGTATGCATGAGCATGTCTTTTTCCTTTTGATGGGGGAGTGGGGTCAAGCCATCCACCCTGAGGGAGGTGACCGCATGCACAGCCCACATCTAATTGGATCTGACATCACATAGCACTAATGTTGACATTCAGGTCTATCTCCCTCAAACACATACCAACCAACAAACACCACACACACACACACACACTTATACATGCAGCACATAATCATGGCACACTCCGCTTTCACAGTGCAGTGACATTAGTTGACCCTTCTGCAGGTATGTGCGTTGTGGTCGGTGTGCATAAGGTAAACTGGCCATCAGGGAGCGACCTCTGAGGAGGAGTGTGGTGAAGGGCGTGGGAGGCCAGGATGGGCCGGGGGATGTGGGCACGGGGTGGAGAGAGGCACGAAGCGTGAGGCCCCGCTCTGATGGATGAGGGAGGACAGGTGTCCATCCGCATCTGCCTCAGAGGCCTGCGTCTCCATCTGGATGACTCCGACCCTAATCAATATTTCAGCGTCCTTCCAGCACGGAAGATGCCCTGGTGTACCCTACACATGGGCTGCTGCGGCTGCTGTTGTACAGCACAGCTTGTGCTTCTGGACCAAAGGCAAATGACTCCCTACAAGGCTGTTGGACATGCCAATATCCTTAGTCTTCATCTTGTTTTCCCATCTTTTCACACATTAAAAACACACTGTGATTTTTTCATATTACTCTCTGATGGGAATGTTGGGTGGTAAGTGGAGGTATGGAAATCTGTTGTTTGTTTGTTTGTTTGTTTGTGTGTGTGTGTGTGTGTGTGTGTGTGTGTGTGTGTGTGTGTGCTGGCTCTAATCTAATTTCCCCCAGCAGAGCTGCAGACTTACCAGCTTTGGGAGGGAGGCTGGCGGAGGCGGCTGGGGAGGAGAAATCAGCAAAGCCCCCGATTAGATCTGAACCTCCACCTGCCGAGAGGAAACAGCAGATCAGACAGCAGAGATTAGCCCATGTCTACTCTCCCCACGCTCTCCCTCTCCCTCCCACACACACACACACACACACAAACACACACGTCCCTCTTTCATACACACTGCATCACCTTCTGTCATATCTCATCGGCACACGCTCTTCCTCACAAACATGCTGTCTGTTGTCTGTTTGCTTCTGCTACACACACACACACACACACACACACACACACACACACACACTTCTAAAAGGCAGAGTGTGAAGCTGATGGGTGAAGACAGTGGCAGGATGGGGAGGACACAACACCATGTGTGCAGTGTGGCCCCGTGGGTTCTGCACCTCCACTCTGTGCACTGCGTTCACCTCACCACTCGTGCGTGCCCGACTCATGCCCACCGCACTGCTTGTTTGTGTGCGTGCCCGACTCATGCCCACTGCACTGCCCAACGGTCTCCCTTCCTCCTCACACAACTTCCACACACCTCATCTCAAAGAGCTAGGCTACCACTAGCTACCAAAAAGAAGAAGAAAAAAAAAATCTGATTCATGATGGATTCAAGTACATTTTTACTTAAAATTACACTTGAGACAACATGCAGCAGAAAATGCAGCCGTCACTGTTCCAATCTAAGATCCTTTCCATCTGCAGCAAAACATGTTTTAGGTCTGAATTTCCAACATCATGTATGACCAGGGGTTTTATGTGAACAATGCTATGTTCCACAAGAATTTGAATGCAAGACAAGAATTTGAATGCAAAATCTGGCCATAGTTTATACATTGTAACACATTGTAACACTGAACTAGACTATACTCAGCTCAAAGTTCTGCAATCTGTCTGAAATGTTGTGTTCACTCTCTCCCCCTTTCTCAAACATAGGTGTCTGATACTAACTAGCTATAGCATCTAAGAGAGGCATGGAAATGTTTGGCAACAGCGTGTGCAGATCATCCACTGATGACACATCAGATGACTGGCGATAAATCACGACACCCAGAAAGGCGTTCCACAAATAACCAGTGATGCATGATTAAGCAATATGGCATGAGTCAGAGTGGGGTTGGTAAGATAGCCTTGGCAGTGGTCCGGCCGTGGGCACAAGACCAGAGACCAAGCGCCGCAGGTAACCACAGCAGCAGGTATATCCTTTTACCAACACCATGATCACAACTGTCATACTGCTTTTATACCAGTTCCACTAACAACTAATAAAAGTTATCAAATTGTGTTTTCCATCATGTATACTGATCTTTGTCTACTCATCCTCCATCTCCATAGTGGGAGAACGTTCAAGAAATTGTGTTTTTTTTGTAAAAAAAATAAAAATAGAATTTGTTGGATATAGTGTTCACAAAATAAGCATACTATTGAGCCTAAAGGCAGTATACTGCCATAAGGGTATGGTTTGTAAAAAAACAAAACAAAAACATAAGGGTATGGTTCTGTATGGCACTCCTGCTGTTCTCTGAAGGAGAGCAGCGCCAGAGCACTTACCACTGGAAGGTGTCTGGCCTGGGTCCACCATTAACAGGTCTGCAAGGCCACTGCTTGATTGACTGATGGATGTCTGAGAAAAAGACAAATGTCAAATTAATAAGAGGAAAGACTTTCACCTGAATTCCGATGGGAAAACACTGGCACACAAAGGTAAACAAAACAAAACCAACAAAAGCCTTGAAGCATTAAATACACAGTACGCTGGCAGAGGTTTGGCTGAATTCGAGCTTGTCAGTGTGTAGCCATAAGGTGGCAGCACAAGCTTAGCTTTTACAGCACACACTGGCAACTCGGCCCTCACCAGGTATTCCTCAGATCTGGCCAAACATGCACATTTGACAGCTCAATATCTATAAGAGTGTGTGTATATTAGCCAATTCACGACTACAGATTCTTAATCTTTCTATTACTATTACTAGTTGTAGTTTTTGTTGGTGCCACTCATCCAAATCCATTGCTAATCTAATGCTTGTCAGTTATGCTGATGTGCGTGGCAAGTGACCGCACCCTCATGTCTGTGCCTATATACTGAGCGCTGTACAGTGCTGGTGCTGGTTACATTACTGCTAGTTCTAGCTGTTGACTGTTGTCCATAGCAGACATGTTGTTATTGTTCTTTGATATAGCTGTACAGCTTACATGTCACTGTGGAACAGGTCTCATTTTTGGTGAAGTACTTCAATGCACAGGAATATCTAGCCTGTTTAACCTTCAGCCTTTTTGCCCATGACTAGTTGGCTGTTGCCTACAGCACTGACTAGTGATTTAAATAGGTAACTTGTGCATATGTATGTGTGTGTTTCAATCTATTTTTGACATACTAGTACTAACATGCATTTTTGCATTATTTCCATTACATTTCTCATTCTTTAAACATTTGTGCACTTGCAAAAAATGCAAAAAAAAGACATAATGATACTCATAGTAGTAGGATGTGGTTCGAGCGGCAATGGGTCACCTTTGCGTTGTCTGCGTCTGGACTGCTCTTGTCGCCGGTGTAGTGAGCAGCAGCTCCCAGGTCCACTGTTTTAGAAGGAATGCCGCCACGTTTGCGCGCAGAGGTGGTGGCAGCGGTCGTGGCGTCTTCTGCCTGGGTGACTGTACTGCCCTTGTTTGTGACGCCGTCCTCTTCATCCTTGAACTCGGACTTGGAGGGCGGGCCATTTTGCGATACTCTGTCTTCCTCGTTGTCACTGGGAAAAGACAAAAGCCTCAGTTTCACAGAATTTCGGTTGTGAGCTAAAGCCGAGGTGAGACTATGCGACTGTTACTTTGCTTTTAAGTCTGATCTATAATCAAATCAACTTCACAACTGTCTGCTAGAGATTGCAGAATTTGGCCAGTTGAAGTGAACAGGGACTACGGAAATCTATGGACACACAAATTCAGGCATGTTTTTTGATTTTTTGATCCGACCATCAAGGGAGTAACAAGGTGTATGATGCACTCCAATTCCACTAATGAATGTATCCCATCAGAAAACATCTGGGACTATCAGCTAATAAAAATGGACCTTGTTTTGCCTTGAAATAGGATGCCCATTAGGTTCCTGTGATTGCACAATCACACACTTTTTTGTTGATGATTTAGACTTAATTATCATAGCGAGTGAGGAGGCGGAACACGCCATACTAGTCGTCTCTCACTATGATAATTAAATTTGGATAAAGTCAAAATCATTCTGCCAGTAGGCAATAATTGTCTTTTTAAAACCTGTTCAAATTCTAAGTTGTAAAAAACTTCAGTGAGACTACACAGATAAAACATTTTTACTAACAGTAAAAACATTTTACGATTTGATGTGACATTTCAAAGCTTTACTTACAGTTGCTGCGTCATTTACTTGTTTGGATGCAAAAGAAGAGGATTAACAATTGGAACACACACACACACACACACACACACACACCTGATTCTATCAGGTGAGTCATCACGGTCTTTCTTGCGGAACTTGTTGATGGTGTCGTCGATGGTGCTGCCTATCTTGTCGCTGATCTCGCCCAGTTTCTCGCTGAAGGGGAAGCCCCCTTTACTCTTGTCCCAGTCCTCCTCCCATTTCCCCTTGGAGTCTCCGTCTAAACTCCGTTCTCCCGCTGGACACAGAACAAGACAGAGACGGAGACACACTCATCACTATGGCCTCTCAGTCGCACTCATCACTATGGCCTCTCAGTCGCACTCATCACTATGGCCTCTCAGTCACACTCATCACTATGGCCTCTCAGTCACACTCATCACTATGGCCTCTCAGTCACACTCATCACTATGGCCTCTCAGTCACACTCATCACTGACACACTCATGAGACTGGGTGGGAGCAGTTAGAGGGAGCACACTTGGGATGTATGTAAACATGTATTCCTGTTTCTGTTAGCTGCTGCATGCACACATGCATGGATTAGTGTTTTTATGTAGTCTTTTTTTGCCTGGTACACTTCATTTCTCAGGGGGGAAAAAGAAATTATGAACTTGCATGACCAAACGTACAGTGATAATGCACAGACACAACATATAATGTTGCATTTCCATTTTAAACAGAACGTTTGTGCTTTATCCAAATTAAAAATGGGGCAACATCTTCACGAGTCACAAAATCCTAGCGCTTCCACCTGCCATAAGAGAAAGTGAGGTGAAAAATAATCCAATCACGTTTTACTCTCTGTGAAGCTTCAGTCTGAGAACAGGCCTCCAAAGCCTACAGTTGAGCCAATGAAAAGAAAATCGAATTTTGATTGGCAGACATATGATGATTACTAGTAAGGTTGCAAGTAACGATTATTTTCATAATGAATTAATCTGTCAAACATTTTCTGAATTAATTCATTAGTCATTCTCCAATTCCTTGATTTGTCTAAAAAATTACTCAATCTCATTAATCAATTACCAAAATAGTTGGAGATTATCAATTTGATAAATGACAACAATTGATAATGGTTGCACTTCTTATTTCTAGATAATAAAACTGTTCCACTGTTCCATTTCTACAAGGGAAAAGACATGATTTGTTTGATATCAGGTGACTGGTAGCAACATTATGAAGGGTAAAAGGCTCATTCATATCACTGGAGCAGTACATTGCTTTAATTATACTCTTGTGTAGATTGAGGCTAGGCAATAACTTGTAGCAAAGGTAATGCAAAAATGACTGCATTCACAATGACCCTGCTATCAACCATAAGAAGTGCATGTCTGTGATATTTGAAAAGTCTGTGGTTAAAAACTATAGTCTACTACTAACTACTAAACTACTAACGTTTTCCCAGCTTCATTTTAGTTTCTTTGTTTCGAAGCATGTATTATACAATGCCCATATTTTACTTTGTCCTGCTGAGCTAACATGTTATATTACCTCAGGAACTTACTTTAAAAGATATTAAATTCAACCAACTGAAGTAACACCCCCACTAATCTCTACGTACTTCAGTTGCCTGTTCTGAAAAGTGTGTGGAAAGAGAAGGGCTACTCTCAGTCAAATCTGAATCATACCGAGCACCACTGACAACTTCTCAATCAGATGCATACAATGTGCACCCCGCTGTCCTTTTGATGTTGCTTCACCAAACATAATTTTTAAAGTGCCACATCACTAATTGACAAACAGCCTCACTACTCTGCCTAATGAAGAGAGATATCGGAGTCCTGAATCAAAGATGTCACATCAGAGAGTCCATATCAACCGTGGGGGGGGGGGAATCAAAAGCTTTCACCGACTGCTAGCAATGCTAATGACATGGCTGGGAGCCTGAGAGTCTGTATGATTAGATACACGATCTCCTGGATCTGAAGAGAACAGAGAGATATATATAAAAAATAAAAAAAAACAACGGTGCTTTTGTGTGGTAAAAACATGACTGTAAAAAAATATTCCTGGTGATTTAGTAAAGCAAAAGTTATTGCCCTTAGTAAGAAAATAAAGCTAATCAAAGTCATATGCGAGCGAGGGCTTGAGGGAACAGGGGACTATCACCAAAGTGAGAATAAAGAATTCTTCTGAGATGACTGTGCTAGCAAATCCCCTAATGAGCCTTAGATAGAGGGATTACAGAAAGCCGTAGGGAAGGTGTCATTGTTCAATTAATACGTATTGTCATTCACAGAGGGATGGTTCAGAGTGCATTCATCTGTGGCATCACAGTTGGCAAGAGAGTACCTGAAGACTGTATGTAAGCTACAAATAAACTCAATAACATCTTTTTGTTTTGGCAATGGGAGTGGGTATATTGGAGGTTCAACTCTGACCCCAAAATTAAGTCAGCATTATTAGTCTGCTTAATCATGCAATCGTAGAAAATCAGCAAATAAGATGGTAAAAAAAAAGTCTATAAAATACATGTAAGGCAATGCCTGGCTGTGAATACAAAAATGATGAACCCCCAACACACCTACACACAGAGAAACCAATGGACGAGCTGTGCTAATTCCATCAAGCCTACACAAGCAGATGGTTGCAACAATTTCCTTGCATTCAAGCCCCTTGCCAAAACACTGAAAGAAAGCCACATCTGCCACCGTCACCTACTGTTCCCCCTCCCCACCCCTTCCCCTCTAGCGCCCACTCACACTTGAAGCCACTGCCCATGCTGTCGGAGGAGACGCCGATGTATTTGTCCTTGTTCTTCTTGGCCTTCTTCCTCTCCTCCCGCAGCCGGTCGTCGTCCTGCACAAACTCTACCATCTCCTTCACCTTCTGCCGCACGTTGATGCCCTGGTCCTTCCCATTCTCGTCTGCGGAGGCATAGTAATCGGTTGATAAACAAAAATATATAAATATTTATGAATTATGATCTGTACTGAGTGGTGGCACAAATGAGTATAGAGCCTGTCAGACACTGGCATAAATCCTCTGGCGTAATTGAATTGTGGTTTTAAAAGTTTTAAAAATCATTTGACATAATTTTAGCAATCCTTCAATATTGTTCAAATGGGAAAATATTCCCTAAGGACAGCCCCATATCCTTTGGTATGGGCCCAGAGACTTGAAACCTCTCTAGGCATATAACTGCACCACAATATCCCTCCCTCCTTACTTTCATAGTTAGGGATTTCTTTATTGCATCATATTCCATGTATATGTGGACGGAAATCTCTGTTATGTCTGTCTAACCTTCACAGAGGTTCAGCATGCCCTATGCTGCCAACAGTCTGCAGCGGCCACCAGCTGTTCATGTGGACTCCATAAGCATGCGCTGCACAATGGCATCGATTATCCCGAAGAAATAAACATAAACCCACATGTACTGCACTGGTGCTAAAATGTCACTCAGCACTGACTCTTTGGAACTGTGCATACATAAACAATGGGCTGATGGGGGAAAAAAGTTGGCCTAGAGAGCACATATTTAGGGTTCCCCACATTCTCTGACTTGACTGTTTGTGCCCAGATCACAGAACACAAGATCGGTTCCTCTTGCTGTAACCGATAAATCTGTTCCCTGTATTAACCATCCAACAGGTCTGTGTTTACGCACGTTTAAAAAACAGTCCTTGCATGCTTCAACAAGCACCGCACTGGATGAGACGTTTACAAAGTACCAGACATATGATGAATGCACAACATACATACATGCTCTGCAGCCACTATATAAACACACCCAAACTTAACTGCCGTGTGTTCTCCCACCAACAACCCTCTATGAAACATACTGTTATTACGCAATAAAAACAAGCACTGACAGTAAAGTTGCATTATTCATAAAACCAGCCGCCATCGCAACGGTACAATGTGTCAACAGAATTAATGTTTGAGAAACTGCCCAGCTTTGCAGCAGGGATGCTGAGACCCTTGAGTCTACTGGAAATCATCTCAAAATCTACTCGTAAGTCTGAAAGGCAGAAACCAACAGTGGTGGGGAGTGAAATGGGATAGAATGGCTTTTGCACGTAGCAGTGACATTCCTTGCAAAGCAAAACATATGCACTGTTGCATTCCCTGGTCTAAAATCAGGGCCACTATTTTGACAACAATGTGCTCATTGTTGGTGCCCCCAATCCCAATCCTCCCCCACCTTTCTTATGCAGCCCTTGCCACTTAATCTACTAAACCCCTCTTCTACTGCACTTTTTACGCCCCCATAAATGCACAAACAGGCTGACACCAGACATATTTTCACTGCATTTCTTACATCCAGTAACTATATGCATGTGACAATAAACTTCCTTGTATCCTTGTATGTGGTGGATCCTGTTAATGAATTTTTAATGTCACCATAACCCTTAGCCACTGCAGCGGTTACACCTTTGGAGCGGGAATCTCCCTGTACACTCACCAACAAAGTGGTAGTTTTCCATGGAGCGGAGGTCATATATGTGCTCCCTGGCGCTGGTGACCACTCTCTCAGAGCCGTTTCTGATGAGGTATGCTAGTAGAAGTAAGGCCTGGGAGAGAGGAGAGGAGGAAGAGCAAACGGTCATCACAACACCTTTTACAACCAGTGTTTTTTTTTCTTTCTTTTTTAAAACAAATACAGATGGGTGATGCTTGAGTAACTGCAAAACCAGCATGAGGTGCATGCTCAATGGGGAATAGGGCCAGTTATGTTCAAATATACATATCAAAGTCAAAGTTAAATATACAAAGGCAAATTCACACATATAATTAGGCCTTACAATACAGCATACTCAAACCCTGCATTCATATTCACATTTTGCAAGGTCTACCTTGTAAACTCTTCTCCAGTTTTTCTTGTTGTCTTTCAGCATTCTGGTCCAGAGCATATTCATAACCTCAGGGAACTGTTCGTACATAAACGTGGCTCTGAAGACAGGAGAGGGAGATTACTAAATCAGACCAATTCTTTTCCACTTTTTTGCCCTAGTTCATGCATTTCTCATGTCTAGACCTGAAATAAAAAATCATTTGGACAATATCTGACCGTTTTTGAAATTTGTCAAAAATCTGTCTTTTGTCCTGACCCCGGACCTTATCTGAAAATTTGGCCCACCACACTAAGAAATCACTGAAAAGTACAAGAAAAAACACCACAAGCACCCTGGAACTGTTTAACTTCTACGTGACCTTTGGAATACAGGATACTTAAAACCCTTCTGTGAAATAAGAATAATAAAGCTCAGGAAATTGCCAGTACATCTTGCATCAGACTAATTCCTCAATACGCCCAGTACTGTATTCTAGAAAGACTTATCATTACTTTGATGATAATGCATGATTATAACTATTGTCTACAATATTAAACACATCAATTTTTTAGAATAGATTTTAGACATGTTGGTGTTTTTGTGGCACGAGATGGATTGAGACTTCAGAATCCCTCTCTTCGGTCTACAAGAGAATGCTTCAGCTCCGGAACACTCACTTGGCAATCTCTCCCATGAGCTGTCCGGATGGCCCCCAGGGATCGTCATTAGTGGCTTCACGAACCTTCGACTCGATCTCTGAGTAGTTCATCACCACGTTGGTGCTGGAGAGGCAAAGGGAAGAGGAAGGCGGCCATAAATAAAAAGTGTCAGAACTTAAAGTCAGCTTAGAGGAAGGGAACTGCACATGCCTTAGCCTATCATTCAGCGGTAAGTTCTGATCTCTTTATTTGGCCATGGTGCATGGCTGCGGTGAGAGATGTGCCGAGCCCTGCCCAAACTGGATAATAGCTGGCACCCTTCTCCAATCGTGTTTACCACGGCTTACGGGGCAGGCTGAACACCCCCATCGCCTGAACGTGACTGCC
The DNA here is from genome assembly GCF_017589495.1 of Alosa alosa. Lineage (NCBI taxonomy): Eukaryota > Metazoa > Chordata > Actinopteri > Clupeiformes > Clupeidae > Alosa > Alosa alosa. The sequence goes on along the minus strand of NC_063190.1, from coordinate 26,933,905 downwards.
AAAGCCTTAAGTGTGTGCAGCTTTGCTGTGCTGCGCTGCACTGTGTGGAATCTATCGGCAGAGCAATCACGAGGAGATCCAATCACTTCCTGTCTAGGGGTGGATTTCGCTCGGCTACTCCAAGCTGTCCGTCAAACGGCAAATGGCAGGAAACAGCTGGAAAGACTTGAGGGAGGTTGTGGAAGGAAACGCAAACGGAGAGACGAAAATGACAACCATTAAATAGACAGATAGTTGAGAAAAAAAGACGGAAAGAGTTGGGGAGCAGCTTTAACATATTAAACGAAACACACATAAACCTAGACACTTGGGCCATTGAAATAACCATTTGGCCTGAATAAAAACACTAGATACATTTTTTTAAAATGCAGAGGAAAAAAACAAAAGAAACAAATGCCACTCAGGCCATGGTGGTGAATAACAGCTCAGACGATGAATGGTGTTATTTTACCGATTCTGTTTTCATAAACTTGGGAAACATACCACTTGAGCCTCTCTCAATTTAGGCCTCATCAGATTACTTTGGCAAGTTGAGAAACTTAAGCCCTTCTGATGAGTGAAGCTGACAAAGATGATGAATGTTCTTACCTAAAACCGAAAAAAAAAAAAAAAAAGACTTCAAACGAGTAACATTGGACTAAAAACAAAGAGGGGTGTGGCAGGTCTGAGGCCCATGGTTTCCATCTTAACCAGAACGCAATTCTTAGCTGAGCATGCTGTCGTAAATCAGGGCAACTGTGAGAGAAAGGGCCTTGCTGGGTGTTCAGAGAGAGTGTTTCTGGAATGTACCCCAGAACGCTTGGGATTCCGATCACATTGCGACATTCACAGCCCCCATCTTACGACTGCCCATGCCTGAGCCAGCACTCTGAGCCACACAATTAACTACACTTCTTCAACACTCAGCAGACACACACACACAAACACACAGACACACGGGCATTACCTTGGAGCTGTCAAATGTCCCAAATGTGTTGTGTGGTGCTGCCTCTGGTCTATTGCTAGCAGCGATCTAACAGTGACTGATGCACTGAGAACAGGCTGCTATCAATTCAGACCTATTGACTGGTTTGAGAAGATCAATAGCCTAAATTGCAATTAGCCTGTGCTAACCCCAGTAGCAAGCAATGATTGGTCTTGGAAGACCACCTGTAAAACTAGACAGAAACCAACATATCAGACAGCCTGCAAAATGTCCTTCCATCAAACCCTCAAATAGATGAAGACATTCAGTGATGCTCTAGCAAGCCTGTTTCTCCAACAGCTGTGAGCACTTAGGGCAATCATCGCTAATATAATTTAGAGCAAGACCAGCAATCACACCCTGTACTTTCACTGCTAGTAAATCCCACTGTGTGGCTGGGTGGGAGAGGAAGAGAGAAAGACAGAGATGTCATGAGCAGAAAAGCGATCTTGGAACTTCTGGAAGTCATTACTGAAGATGGGGCTGGGGAGAGCTGATGGTAAATTACAGATACAGGAATGCGTTGGGTGGTAGGGGAAGGTCAGCACAGGGGTGCTGGCCAGCCCAGTTCTGTATAAGCCTGCTCACAACTTCACAACACCTGCACTGAAGGTGGTGGGTCCTTCGGAGTTGGGATTTCCTGTTCGTCGAGATGGCTAATTGGCGGTTACAAGCCCACTGACTGAGTGAATCTAATTTCTAGAGGCCATGGAAAACGACAGTCATAATGTTAGAACTTGCTGGGGGCAGGGATCAGGCATTAGGCTCAAAAAGCAGGGTCTGCAGCAACCCTTACAAAAAATAGCCCAACTGCCATTTGTCAATCACCAAAACAGGCAGTACATGCAGAATGCAGTATTTTTGACATGACAAATTTGTATTGCAACTACATTGTACTGATATTCACTGCAAAAATGCTGGACATTTGGACATGAAATTGCATTGTACTTAAAAAACCTGCTTTATAACTGCAGTTGTTTGTCGCAGAACTGCAATTATTGTTTTGGAAAGGGTGCCTGCTTTGTCTACTTGGAGTCTGGATCCAACTACACGGCCATTACATGGCCAATTTTACTTCAGTTCTGCTTCAGCTGTCGAGAAGAACATATAGTCGTTAAAAGCAGCGCTAGCATTGCCTGA
>NC_063190.1:26909301-26926801 GCF_017589495.1 Alosa alosa | reverse complement strand
CATACAGAGTCAATGATTGTGTGTGTGCTGAAGAGTGTGTGCAAGAATGGTTGAGACAGAGCTGTTTTCTCCATCAGGTCTCAAGAGGGTTTAACCTTTGAACCTTTCCCTCAACAAGCATGGCTTTGTTTAAGCTCAGGGGGGGGTCATGCTGAGGGAGTGGCCACAGAGACCCATTTACTGTAGAGAATGGTGAAAAGACGCTTGGGAAACTTGCCTGATCAGGTAGGCCCGCTCACACCTACTCTCACCTGAGCTATTCAGCTCAAGCATTTTTCTCCACTTCTCCTCATTTTGATGCATATTAAGTCTGGAGTTTCGATTGCTTACCTCACCCCATTATCGTTTATGGCTGGTTGATCCATGGGGAATGATATAAAATTGGAAGGTCACCACCAGAACCAGCCATACTACAACAAATTTGCCAATACATGCCTTAATGTGGGAGATCAAACAACTGGAACAAGCTTTCAGTTGTATCACACATTAATCTAATCTCTCTCACACCATATCATATTTGATGTTTTCAAATCGACTGTATACAAGTTGGTTCGTTTAGGTTTACGAATTACCAAAGATCACAACAGGCCAAATCAAGTCAAAGGATAAAGCAAAACCCATTGCTTCAACCGAACTTTCATCCTACAGTACCATCACAGATAGACCCGGTGCATTTAATACTAACGCATTTCCTGAGGGAACAGTCGTTAATGACAAATGTATACAAAAAATAAGGTTAGCGTTATTGAATACATGTATCTACTTGTCATGCATGTCATTTGGGAACTAAGGGTAACGTTAACGTTACTTAACGTAATGCATGTGCTGATTCCAAGTCATTGGAAACAGGATCGACTAGCTTACAGTAATCCATGTAAACAAAACAGTGTGTTTGATGGCGTTACTTAGCTAGAATATGAAATAAAACAATGATAGCTAACGTCAATTAAATAATAACAATGACTTTAATGAATGACAAAATGTGTCGCCACTTCGAGTTTTTCGTTTTCCATCTAGCTAGCCAACATTAATGGCTAGTTAGCAAACTACACGAGGATCATTTGTAAAGAAATTCCAAAACATTTCGACAGTTTTTGACAGCTGTAATGGTTTAGGTTTCGGCGCATAAAGCTTGCCTAGCCTTTGGAGTTAAGCAATTATGATGGGTTTATTTGCCAGCAAGCTTTGCTTAGCTACCGACTTAGCTAGCCAGCTAACAATAACAAGGGCCTCAACATGTTGATGGCTAGCTTACGACTAAGAGGGCAAACAGGACTGTCGCAGTCATACGATATATACACTTTATTATAACCATTAAACTAATTGCAACATGCAACACAATACAATACAATATAAATATGAATAACGTTATGTTAAGCCTGGGCGAAAGGCTAGTTGGATAAGCTAACACTTCTTATCATTCGGGGATGGAAATAGTGACAGGTAACATTAACGGTAGGGATCATTCAGTGGATATATCCAGATAGAATTGTTGTACAAACGGTACTGAAAACCAGAACTCGTGGTGGAAAGACGCGTAAGCTTCATATCGGAACTCCCCCTATTACCGTCGGTCCCGTATTTCCACCGTCTTGCGTGTATGTGTCACTTAATATCCATTTCTATACAAACCAAGACAGCGGACTCCTAAAGAAACGCAACCACCCACACCATAGGTGTATCTAAATTAGCTATGTACCAAAAATGTAATTTTACCGTGACTCAAAGAGGTGTAAACAGTGTTGTAAGGCTGCGTGTACACAACCGCTTGGAGCTCCAGTGGAATTTTAATTTCACGACGAAAATTCTCGGTCTAACCGTTCATGTGCCGTTGAAACGGTGTTCTAAATAGGCGAGCATCTGGCCAGCACTATAACTCCGAGCGTGGTAAACAAAATCGAATATTTCAGGCAGTAAATGCTCCCGTTAAGAACCAAACCAGATTTTGTTCAAATCTACACACCTATAGCTACTAAAAAATGTAAGGTTAATTTAACAAATGTTATTTTGAAGTGTTAAAAAACATCGTTGTTTTAGAATTTCTGAACAAAAGTGGTGATAATTGGGGGTGTTACGATATATGTAACATTTCGTTTCAGTGGCTATTTTGTACATATTAAAGGCTGTCATAGAAACCTCTGTCGGCTAGCAAGCTAGCCATCAGCTGAGCCCATAGTGTGACGTCACGTGCGGCTACGTGTTTCCCTTGTCTAGATAAGTAGCCTTTAACTACGGGCCTTGCTAACAAACGGTAAAAAGAAAACAGAAAGCATACTTACGCTTTATCAACCAGCTCCCTGACTTTCCACATATTCAGCATCCTCTCACTGTAACTGGGGCTCTCCGCCTCAATATCTCGTCGTCCTTTTCTGTAATGCCCACCGATGGACTTGGATTTCTGTTACCGACAACCCCAACCCCTTTTGCCTCTCCAGTGCTGATAGCGGTAGCGGGCTAGCGGCGGGATAACTAGCGGCCGGATAACTTCAGTTACTACGACAACATTCTACATACGTCATATCCCAGCGCCTACGGTTTAGCTCACCCCCATGGCAGAAAATGTAGTTCTTTTATAAGTAAATAGACAGAGACAGAGTAATTAAATTGTTGGTCTGTCTGTGTTGAAATGCCAGGGTGAATAATGCAATGTTGTTGGTGCATATCGAAGTAGTGGCATATGTTTTGGTGCATTTACCAATGCGTTGCCATTCCTTGGCATCAAGGACTAAACCCCTCTCAACCGAAGACTTTTAAAAACCAACATCACCCCCTACAAGTTCACCATCTGACTAGGCTGTTGGCCATGCATGACCCATCAATCAAATTCACTGAAATAGCCAACCTGTTGTAACCTAACATAGCCTAACAAATCCAATAGGCTAAGGATTTGTTGACATCATAGGATTAGCTTGAAGTGACACAGGGGCACTAGCAAAACTTAGACTTCATCATAATCTTTTTTTCAACAGTTTGTATCCTAGCCTATATCCTTAGGAAACATAGTCTCTTGCTATAACTAAGGAATGCAGCTTCTTTTAGGCTACAGCAAGTCCCAATCCACTCAGCCGAAAGACTAAAATAACATATTCTAATGTTCCCCATCATTTCAATTAAAACAATAGTGACCGGTGGGATAGAATGTTGTATCTAGATGCACACATACTTCTATACCTACACACACACATACTCATACATACACACACATAGACGCACACACACACATACACGCACACATACGACACACACTCACACATATACACACAGATATATACAGACACACATACACACTCACACACACATACACATATTCACACACATACACACAGATATACACACACACACACACACATACACACTCACACACACACACACACATATTCACACACATACACACACACATACACATTTTCACACACACACAGATATACACACTCGCACACACACACACACACACACAGAGACATACACACTCATACACACACACATATTCACACAAGGGAACTTCACATTGCACGCGGCATGCACTTTCCTCGCTGCTCTCACACACCCACCCGCAGATACACACACGCAGACACACAAACACATATACACACACACACATATACATACACACACACACACACACACATATACAGTATATACACACACATATACATATACACACACACACACACACACACATACCCTCACATTTCCCTCACAGGATCAAAAGAGTATACTTATACATACATACACACACAGACAAACACACACACATACATATATATATTGTACGAGCACACACACACACACACACACACACACACACACACACACATACACATACACACAGACATACATACTCACACACACACACAATATGTACGCTCAGGCCAATCCAAACTTTTCTCATCTGTTGTTCCTCGTTGGTGGAACACACTGCCAGTTCCTACAAGGGCAGGGACATCCCTCTCCATTTTCAAAAAACTCCTGAAGACCCAGCTCTTTAGAGAACATCTCCTCTCATAGCACCAACAAGTCTTGCTGATCCTAGCGCTCACCAGCCGTCTTGAACTGACACGTAACTGTTAAAAACAGCACTCACTGATGCAATTATTCGTACTGTACTCTACCGTTTTTTAAATTGTCCTAAAATTGTTGAGAATTGCTTTAAAACTTAAACTGTTTACCATGTTGTTAGTTGCTTTGGCTAAAAATGCGTCAGCCAAATGTAATGTAATGCAATGTAATGTAATGTAATATGCACACTAACTCTCACACTCCATGCAGATACACACACACACACACACCATATACACTAAATCTCACAGCTATATACAGACACACACTCGCAAGCACAGACATACACACTCTATTTTAACAAGCCGAAACTCCTGGTAAATAAACAATGTTAACATATTTTTCATATTTATTGTTGCCATTAATCTCAGTGTTCATATCAGTGTGGAGAGTCCTGTCAGAATACCCTTATTTTAACGAAAAAACAATTTGAGCAACCTTTAATTGAGTATACGCATATTATCCACAATTATGACCGGTAATAAAACACACTTTTCTTGATTATTTCAAAGGGTAGCTAATAACACATGATTTGCACATTTGGGCTTAAATGGATTAAAACAAAGTGTTGATTGGGATGTCTCCACCAGCCATCCTTGTATGGCCTGGACTGTGTTTGACCTTGACCTTTGTCCCAATGACCTTTATTACCTAATCATGTTATGTAAAGCATGATGACTAAATGTGTCAATGTTGGTCAAACTCCCTCAACGTTTTGGGGTATCATACAAACTATTTGTTTTTGCACAGTAGGCCTATTGTCAAAGATCCTTTAGAACACTATCTTCATCTTTATCTTTATCAACCATCTCTGATTGAGCCCATGTGACTTTGACCTTTGACCCTGTGACCTTTGAGTACCTAATCAGTTCTTCTAGCCTTTGTGGTGAATAAAGGTGCAGAAAGTTGCATTTGTTTATGTTTTGTTTATACCAGAGAGGTAGCCAGGGGGGTATTCCATCAACCTCGCTAAAGGCCAAACCTGGCTTATTTCGATATATCTCGCTAATTTTAGTGAGAGTTCCGTTCCATTAGTGAGGTTAACGTGAATCCCAGCTTGGTAACCATGGGAATTTATGCCACAGAACTAACCTGGGGGGTATTCCATCAACCTCGCTAAAGGCCAAACCTGGCTTATTTCGATAAGTCTCGCTAATTTTAGTGAGAATTCCGTTCCATTCAGTATGGGAATTTATGCCACAGAACTAACCTGCTCCGTAGCAGGTTAACTTTCAAGCTAAATTAAGCTGTGTTGCAAAAAAAAGTCAGAAAACGAGTCCAAAAAGATGGTTCCGTCAACCTGTGCTTTCGTCACCTGTAGCCTACAACTTCAAAGTGTAGGCTACAGGTGACAGAGGAGGTGATGGAGGTGGACCACTGGAGGGTGCCATCTTCAAGAGGATAGACAACGTTGATGTGTGAAAGGAGGGGTGATTTTGTTCCAGATAGATAGATAGATAGATAGATTCAGTAGATAGATAGATAGATAGAAAGATAGATAGATAGACAGACCTCAGAGATGTCAATCTCTCATTAATTATCCCAATTCTGACACACTACACATTTACCTGATCACAGGACCCAAGAGAGACAGACCTTTAAAAAACAAACAAACAGAAAACAAGTATCTTAGAGCGCATTTATATTTTTCTTTAAGAAAAGCTATCTTACATGCTTTCGAGTTGTCACTTCTGTCCCATTTTTCCTCCACTACAGCAACACTTTAATCCATCCAGTCCATGGTCCTAGCCAATGTTCCAGTCTGATCATTAAAGTGCAATGCCAGTCCCTCTGTCTTGTAGACAACCTAACAAACAGAAAGAGCTCATTTCCTCAGCAAATGAAATGGAACTTTTATAATTGGGCATAATGACAAATGATGTGGGATAGCCCATAAGTGTGTGACAATGCAGTAAATTTGCAGTAATGCGCAGTGTTCAAGTGATAATTCGGTAAGTATGTGTTAAGTCCCCCTGAAATGGCCAAAGTACATGTCTTTTTATAATAATCTTTACTGTTTGGAGTGAGGTATAGAGCTCCAAAGCCAACTAGCACTGTTGCCAAATCCTCTCATAGCACTTCCCCTGTTTCTCAGCAGAAGCAGGATTTCCCCTGTTCTCTGGAGCTGTGTTTTGAAGTGGCAAGCTGATATACTCTCAGAAGTACATAAGACACAAAACATTTTTGTGCAGGCCCTCGCAGATTCCTTATAGATGCGATGACATTACGTTTCTATAGAAGTGTTCCAGATGGGGTTTTCCAAAAAAGACTTATAGAATAGTTATAGACTGAAACCTATAATGACTTTTGTTACTTGTTCTTGATGCTCACCAGAGGGCAACATTATCCTTGCAGGAACTCAAGCTTACCCCCCCCCCTATAGACACAAGCTGACTGCTGTGATGAATCAGCTATCAGATCTCAGCATCAACCTCCTCAGCCACCACTTGCAGTGGATGCCCTTGCTGATCTGTCAATCCATTCCTTCTACTTTCTCACAATCCTCAAGTTATGGACCCTTTCAACAATAAAAACAAAAACAATGCTTGAACGTTCTATTTGGGCCCCAATCTACTTCCTCTGCATTAAGATAACATATGGAATGTTAAAACGGAAGTCTTGTGGGGCCAACTATGATGCTGATAATGGAACTCTCTTGAAAGGGTCCATAAGAGTGGAAAAAACAGGTTTAGGTGGATCAGTTGTATGGTTCTACAGTTGTATGGTTATATGTTCAAGGTGGTGTTTGATATGTAAAGGTCACATAGTCTGCAGAATACTAAGGTTTATATAGTATTTCTGAAGGTTCTACCACACTGCTAACCAATATGCATATTTGATTAGATTAGCTATTATTTTAACTCTTGGTTATTGGTGGGTCCTCAAGTTAAAACACATTAAATATCAAGAACATTACTCAGCAGTGAGCTGCAACCACATATTAGCCCTCCTAAATTAGACACTGCAGACAGAGAAAGGCAGCATACTGACATGAAAGCTTTCTGTCAGAGTGTGAGCGAGTGCTATCTCTTTTAGGCCAGCCTGAACAGACGGGACAAAGAGCACAAACAGGCCTTCAACAGAAGCATCGGCAGCTCCAAACAACAGCTCCGCATCAGGCCGGGCAGCCCGTCTCCTCCCGTGCTGTAGCACTTTAGGCTCCTGGCTCCATCAAGCCTGTCACCGGGACAGACAGCAGACAGCCCGGGCTGGATCCGCCTCGTGTCAGCTCCGATTCCAAGCCCATTTCTCAGAAACTCGTCTTGATGCTCTTTGCTCTCTCTCTCTCTCTCTCTCTCTCTCTCTCTCTCTCTCTCCAAAACACACACACACACTCTTTTTTTTTTTTTGAGTCTTTGCTATGTCTTTCCATTTATCTCCGGCACACTCTCTCTCTCTCTCTCTCTTTCTCTCTCCCAAATCCTCTCAACATGCTTATGTCTGTGTGCATTTTATGTGTGTATAAATTCACCAGGGGGTTTACGAATTTTGAAGAATCTGCATCTCTTCACAACATTCTCTAAAACAAACACTTGCTGAAATATATAAATAAATAAGCAGACAATGACAGCCACACACACACACACACACACACACAAAAAAAAAATAAAAAAAAACTAAACTTGAGAAAAAGTTGCAGCGCTTGACATAAGACTGCACTTAACGTCCCCAAGTTTCTGTGCCTGAGCAGACCATGCCAGGGCCATAGCTGTCATCCACACCGCATGATGCACGGTTTAACAGACCTGAAGACATAATCAGAGCACTCACAAGCAATCTGATCATGTTGACACATGAAGGCCGGGAGAGATTGACAGGGAAAATCTGTTTCTGGCCCCGCTAATAAACTATTCAGGAGTGTTGTGGCCAATGGGAGGAGGCTTTAAGTAGTAAACAATGTATTTCAGAAGCACTTAGTCTCAAATCTTGCTGAAATTGCTGAGCATTGTCAATGCGATCAGGCACAAGCAGACTGCGCTGTCAACCCTTCTTGTCATATTGAATGCAATTCAAAGGAACTGCTTTACTGTGTTTTCTGAGTGCCATTGTAAGAGATCAGTTCAATTAATTGATAAGTAAAAGATGTCCAATTGAGTAGAGATCAGTCGTTATGTGTTATTAGGTTATCAGAGGTGTGCCAGTGTTTGAATGAATGGTCTAACACAAGGGTTTTCAACCAGTGGTCCGCGGACCACTTGTGGTCCGTGAGGACTTTGCTAGTGGTCTGTGACCATGGATTCAGTCATGTAGTTGCAATGTGGGAATCAGTGTTTTTATTCAGTGGTGGTCCTGGGGTTGTGCAATTAGCCAGAATGGTGGTCCCTGGTTCACAATCAGTTGAAAACCCCTGGTCTAACACATAGAATGTACTATTACACACCAAGCCAAGCAAAGTGATGACCTGTTTGTTCAGCATTTAAAATGTAACAGGAAAAAGTATTATGTTCATTATCAAAGTCGTTATGTTATGAATACTCTAATTTTTCCCCAGGTAGCTCAAGAAATTCTACGTTGTTGGTACATGAATTGATTAACTATATTTTGAGCACATGAATGAACATAAAACAGATCAAATCATTGATATGTGAAGATACAGGACTCTTTAGAAATCATTGTACATTCCAGAAAAAAGAGTAGGCTATAAAAATGTGAATGGTAGGTTTCAAACCTTAAGATTAACAAAATATATATATATATATATTAATTTTATTAGGAGTTATTAAAGCAACATCTTGAAGGCTTTTGTAGGTAACTTATTTTGATAAAATTCTTAAATTTAAAGGTTTATGGACATGATTTTGTCACATGTATCACTGAAATACAAACAAATGAGATACAAACTAGTTAGTCTAGATAGTCTTTATCGGTTCCAACTCACCTAGTTATGATTCAAAGACAAGTCTGTAGGCTACAGTATGTGCTGGTTAGAAGACGACTTCTATGATGTCTCTTTTTTTCAGTTGTTAGTTGTTTCCCTTTCTGCCACTAGAGGGCACTGTAACTCTGTTATTACACCACTCTAAATTTGCCAAAACAATTGGCATAGCATACACCAGAGATTCACTCAAAAATAACTTTCCCAGTGTGTACAGTGAGATACTTTCCCACCCAGTGTAAATATGTCAGTATAATTGAATATATTAACATTAAATTATTACTATAATAAGATAGTAGTTGTAATATGTAATATGTAATATGTTACAATCAACATTCTGGTAACTTTACAAACATATTGAATAGATATTGAAAAATATTTGCTTACCAGTTAAATTATCTGACACATTAAGAGACCATATGTGAGTTCATCTGTATTGCTTGTAGTATTATTGTATGTATTGTTTGTATTGTGTTTGATTTGTTTGTTTTTGTTTGTTGGTCTCTCTCTCTCTCTCCCTGTGTGTGTGTGTGTGTGTGTGTGTGTGTGTGTGTGTGTGTGTGTGTGTTTGTGTGTGTGTTTGTGTGTGTGTGTGTGTGTGTGTTGTTCTTAAATGGAGAGTAAAAAGTGGGAGATGTGACCTGTTGTGTATGCTGGGGTCAAATGATCTATGGCATGTGGGTGTGTGAGACGCATATCGCTTGGGAAAAAGAGCAGAGGTCCAAGAGTGGTCTGCGCTCCAGCCAAAAACAACATCCCCAAATAAAAAGCCAAGTGAGTTGAGAGAGATGGAGGGAGAGAGGGAGGGAGGGAGGGAGGGAGGGAGTGAGCGAGGGAGAGAGAGAGGGAGAGAGAGAGAATAAAAGAGAGATATTCTAGCCAATGACTGTGATTGCAAACCTGAGAACTAAGACGTGGGCATGCACATCTGCAGTGCTGTGGAATGAGACGAAAAGCCACAAATAAGGAACGCTGCATTTCTGATGAAACGGCAAAATGGAAAAGAGAAATCCTCCGTCTCAATCTCACACACACACACACACACACACACAAGTGTTTCACAGCACTTAGGTCTAATTGCATCCATATGACAACACCAAAAAAGAATAATGGGAAATTTGGATTGTTTTGTTTATATCTTTTTTTCCATTTGGTGTTTTGTTAAACTATAAAGAGATGGAGAGAAAAGCTGGAGCGAGTCTGTGACCGCCGATGATGATCTGACCACATCTGCCATGGGAAATTCAGCTGAATAAACAAGCCCCCTCCATTAGTACTCATGGAAATTGACAAATGGCTTGGCCGCCATGTTGTTTCACTCGTCAAGTTTATTACCCCCTTTTCCCACTTTTTGGTCCGCAAAAGGTTTTAAACATACTTAAATATAGGCTCAGTTCATCTTCAGTCTACACACCTCCTCTGTGACTTCAGTGATGAAGTAATTGGTTAAAACAGGTGCATGGGTTCGCTGTTAATAATATACCGTAGTAATTTATCAATCTGTTGTTGGCTCTTTTTCGACATAAATATACAATATCAAATGTATCGTTTGTGCTACACCATAGATTTTGCAGCTGCTGGTTCTTAAAAATATTCCTAGTCGAAACCAAGGAGCGTTGCTGTATGTTAGTATGCAGGCTGGCAGAGTGGATGATGATTGTGTAGTAAACCCATACCGTGGAGGTAGCTGTAATTGCAGACATTTGCCCTATCAGTGTTGGCGTTTCACAGTGCCCCAGCCCTTAGCCACCCATGGGAATGTTTTCTGATTCTGCCCGTCAGGCTCCCAGCCAACATTTCACCTAAGAGCCGTAAACGCCTGGATCACATGGTCGTTTATGAACCGTTTAGGCTGACGTGAAAATTGCCATAATGTACTGTAGTTAGTTTTCTCACTCTTCTTTTTTTTTCCTTTTTTTTTTCTCTCTCTCTCTCTAATTTCTCTTCATGTTGTTCTTTTTCTCACTGCTTCCATACCCTTTGTCTGTGAAGCTGTAGTTTGCATTCCAGGAGCTGTGTGTTTGACTCCGCGTTCCTCGCTGGTGTTAAGCCTTTTGGGGAAAGCTGTCAGTACCATGGCGGTGATGATGGCTGGAGACGCATAAAAAGTGGGCATAAAGTGTTGACTGTTGGAACTAGGGTAACAGCGCAGAGGGAGGCCAAGGGGCCAAAAATAAACAGGGAACTGACATCCGAGGGCCCTGAAGAGAACCCTTCCTCCCTTTCTCCCTTGCTTTCTTTCTCTTTCTTTCTTGGGTTTCTCTCTACCGATCTGACAGTAGATCCCTCCAGCTCTCTCTCTCTCTTTTTCTTTCCCTTGCATCTTCTCTTTTCAGTCTTTGTATAGTTTTCCTCTATTTCCTCTATTTCCTCTATATCTTTTTTCCCTCCATTGTTCTGTCATTGTCCAGTATTCTAGCTCTTTCTGTTGTGATCCTCTTCTGGCTTGCTGTTTCCCTCCTTCTTGTTGTCCTTTTCTCTTTAGTCGTTCTCTGGCTTCCCTCTCTCATCCACTATTCTGCTCTGTCATCCTCCCTGTGTCATTTCACTCCAGTTGCCCAATATTCAGCACCTTCTCCCATCAGAACGCAGAGCGCAGCTCCCCTGTTTTATCGACAGCGGCGGTGTTTAGCCTCACTTTTTGAAAATGTATTTATGGCAAAAAACAAGCAGACAGAGAGAAAGAGAGTCAGAGCAACACATTCCTCTGCTGTTACCAAAATAAACTGGGAAGTAACAGGGGAGGTGGAGGAGAAAAAGGGCCCTTGTTCCTTGCACTTGCATCTGGGGAGCACTGGGACTTAACCTCATGGGAAAGCGCCTGAGCTTACATTTAAAGGGGTTGGATCGTTTCTCTTATCGCGGGTGAAAAAATGAAAGGATGAGGGAGAAGAAGAGAGAGAGAGAGAGAGAGAGAGAGAGAGAGAGGGGAGCAAGATCCCCTTTGGAGCACAGCTATAGCATAAGAGGCAGTGAACCTGGTGTTAGTCATGGCTTTTATTTATTTATTTATTTATTTTTTTCTGTTGTGATTGATGTCAGTAGATTTTTCAAAGTGGTCCAAGAGCCTCAGAGAAGCTCAACGTGTCATGCAGGCCCCTGTGGCTTGCACCACCATGTCGGGGCAGTGAAATGCAACCACCACTATTCCCAAAGTCTCTGGACAGCCCCATCTCTCTCTCTCCCTCTCTCTCTCTCTCTCTCTCTCTCTCTTTCTCTTTCTCTCTCTCTCTTACTCTTTCTATCAGTCTGTCTCTCTGATTCCTGTCTTCCACCCTATACGCCATCATTCTGATCTCCAAAGCATATGCTCTTTTACGGCCACATGCAATTAACTATTTAATGGGTGGAGAGGAAGGGGGGGGTAGATAGAGATATGGACCACCCCACTCCTACGCCTACCCCTCCCCACCCCCCATTGAAAACATCTGGAGTCACTAACAGTTAATGCCGGAGATGGAGGAGTGGATGGGGCGAAAATGGGTGACGCTCAAGGACACACACGCGTGCGGAGCATTTTAAAAAACGTACAGCGAGCGAGTGTTCTAGAGAGGGGGGGGGGGGATGACACAAATTGTCAGATTTCCCTATGCAGCTCAGAATATGTTGCTTATCTGAAACCCAAGAAGCCTGAGAAAAGGCAGCTTACAGCCAAGCACATCAGCACCAGCAACAGCGGCAGCGCCAGTGCGACAGGCGAGGCTGGCAGTGCAGCCCCAGTGAAGGTACTTCAGCAGAGAGCTCCACATTTGGGGCTGTTTTTCATTTCAGAACTATTCCTATACTTTCTCTCCACAAGGGGAGGGGGCTGAGAAAGTCAGTCATGTTCAGTCATTATTAAGATACTTTTTACAGGTTTTTGTTTTGTATGTTTATTAGACTGATAATAGATAGCAGATTTGCAGGGTATAGTTTTGCATATTTTACCGACATTTTCTCTGGGAAAACCAGCTTTTTGTATAAACAAGGCACATCTTATTGTGCATTATAGATTCAATTATCCAGAGATACTTTGATTTTGATTTGATATTTTGATTGAGAAGAAATAAGAACATAAAAAATGTTCTGGGAGCCAATAAGAATGATGAATAGAATTTTATTTGCAATTTGGTGGTAAGCCCTCACCAGGCTATATTCCATGGGAATAGCACAACTCAGAGAGAGTGAGAGAGAGAAAGTGAGAGAGAGAGAGAAAGTGATAGAGAGAGAGAGAGGGAGAGAGAGAGAGAGAGAGAGAGAGAGAACGCATACCAGGGAATTTACATTCTTAAAATAACACTGCCTTGACAGGCAAGTCTCGCGCCATAGCGCAGAGGGTGTTGAAACACCGGTTTGCAAACATAGTCAACTCAACGAGCCGATGTGACCCGTGACACTACAGGAGAAAACAAATATTATTACTTCTCGGCTAGCAGGAAAGTATGACGCGTCGGGAGAAGGTGTAAATTGTTTTCAGGCTGTCATCTTTAAGAGCTGTTGAGATCAATTAAAGATGTTGTGTTTACGCAGGTTTAATCTGAGAACAGTTGTGGAAAGTCAAACTATTCCTAGTGGGCTTCTTCATTGGAGAAGTGTGAGTGCCACAAAGTAATTAAAAAAGACTGTAAAATCCCCTTTTCTCTCTGTCCTCAAGAATAAATGCTAAATTACAGAATCACCTTGTTAATACATCAGGATTAATATTTGCATCATCTTTTATTCTGATTTAGATTTCAAAACACCAATCTTTTAGTTGTACTGTGCTTAGTGTATCAGGCCAACATTTATTCACAGGTATTTTGTGTGGTTCAGACATCTTGCGTTATTCCTTTTTGAAGTATTAGAGTTTAAAGATGGAGGTTTAGTTAGACGAGTATCCATGCACACTCAGACAAATCAAATACAGGAATGTTCCTAACAACGCGAAAAGCAGTAAACCATCATCTTGACCAAATAGCTGACCTCAGCATCTCAGAATATCTGCTTTGAAAGATTAGTAAGCGGATGATGGCCCTCTAGGGCTATCGGACAGGTGACGCGTTGCTGCCTTCTGCAGCCCTTCCCTCTCAGAAGCTCCTGAGAGCAGCATGTTTTTATAGGCATCCTCAGAAAGGGCGCAGCGCGCAGGATGGAAACGAACAAGCACTGGGAACGACCTTTTAAGCCAATGAAGCACAGACAGGAAAGCAGAGGGATGAGGTCGTGAAACACAAGAAACCCAGGAGAAGGAGAGTGTGCTGTTTGTGGAACCCTGTCAGTGTTTACGTCCAGGCAATGATGTGTGGAATTACACCCCCCAAAAAAATTCCCCTTTTCGTCCAGGCTGTCCACCGACAACGGCAGCCGGCCCCCTCCTACCCCCCTGAGAATACCCTGCTTTCCACACCGGTGGACCCCGGTGCCTGATTATAGGCCAGACTGGTGGTGGTGTGGGGGATAGTTTAGAGTGAAGGGGTGGCGGGGGTGGGGTGGGGTGGGGGATACTGATGGTGGTGGTGATTTGACAAAAGAGAGAGGAAACAGAGGAAAATTGGATAAATGCCTTAAGGCCAAACTGTAAAACCACCTTTTTGGTTGTTCACCTGCCACAGTGAATAAGAGCTCAGTCTCCCTAGATGTGTGTGTGTGTGTGTGTGTGTGTGTGTGTGTGTGTGTGTGTGTGTGTTTTTGCATGTATGTGTGTCTCTAGACTATGTGGTGTGGTTGGGTGTTGTGTGACAGATTGAGGTTCGAGTGTGATTTATGTGGGTACGTAAGATCACTCCATGAGACGATACTGGGATCTGGCTCTGACATGCACTGAAAACATGGTTTTTATAGCTAAATAAATCATTTCTTGACAAAATATGAAATTCTTGAATCTTCTCGCAATTTAATTCCAACATGGTGAATACCTCAAATGCTTTAAAATGGCCTCAGCAAAGAAGTATGCCCAAACGGGGCCAAGCAACACCAGTGC
The DNA here is from genome assembly GCF_017589495.1 of Alosa alosa. NCBI lineage: Eukaryota > Metazoa > Chordata > Actinopteri > Clupeiformes > Clupeidae > Alosa > Alosa alosa. The sequence continues at coordinate 26,911,928 of NC_063190.1, read as the reverse complement.
GGTTGCATGGACGGCCTAGGGCTTAACCTCATCGTAAGCCATTGGCATATCCAACCACCTCTCTGTGATGCATCTGAGAACTATTACGCTGTACCGCTTTACATATGCGATCGCCAACCTCGGCCCCCCACACACACCATAGCCAAGTCAAACAAGAATGATAGGCAGCCTGCCTCCTACTGATATAAACAGGGAGACACAGAGAGATCAAATGTAAGTCTCTCTCTGATTATATGTGTGTGTGTGTGTGTGTGTGTGTGTGTGTGTGTGTGTGTGTGTGTGTTTTAAGCACCCATACCACAGTCAGCTGGCATGATTTCCCAAGATTTCCCAGGGAAACAGTTGAGACAGATGAAAAGTGGCTGAATTCATAAAAGTGTAAGGTGAATGAGACATTCAACTGCTAAAAGTTGTCAGGGTAAAAAAACCCCACTTTCTTCATGACTACATCCACAGACATATAAAAGTGGAACACAACAGATATAACACAGATCAGAGGCCTGAGGAAAGCCAAGACAACAACATTTTATCATCAAACTAGCTGATGTCCAATTGCTGACTCTGGAACAGCGCTGGTCCCACACTGGCACAGAGCCACAGACTCAACACCAGATCTCCGCCAGCGCTAGCTCTGACTTGCGGTGTATTTATATGGAATAATGATGTGGACATCTGTGGTTTTGCACATACTTAAAGGGCCTCCAAGTGCCTTCACTCAGTGTAACTCTGCCAACATGTGCCCAAACTAAAGAGGAAATGATGTCGGACGTTACAAAATGGGGATGAGGAAAACCAGAAAGTGGAAAAAGTAAATATTTGTTGCTGCCGATCTTTGCCACCACTGTCATGCTGAAAAGTTAAATGTCACACTACATAAAACAGACCACATATTTATTTATTATTTATCTGTTTATCTATTTATTTATTTGTGTCACTGTAAGCATTCTATCCAAGATATCCTCTTACGTAAATAGGTCCAGTAGTTTTCTACAAAACCCAGTCAATAGTTCATCTTCATCCAGAAGGATATACTATGATGAGTCTGACAGTTGCAGGGAAATTAAGCTACAAAACAATACTTCCAATAGATTGCATTGAACAGGTGCTGATGAATCATAGAAAGATGTAACTAGCGTTACTGTATATAAAATCACTGCTTTTCAGTCAAACAAGCTGCTTCAAAAGCGGCTTTTGAAGTCAGCGGCTTCATAAACATATGATGCTCCTAAATGGGAGCAGAGAAGACAGCTGCAGCTGCCCCAAATCATAACCTACAGAACCTCTCTGCCCTGGATACAGACAGAAATGATCATGACATCAACTGCATGGCTGGTAGGAGTGCAATTTTCTCTAAAATGGCATCATCAACTCCGGATAGAATTGAGGACACAACAGAAAAAAAGGAAAACAGCAACACGGACTGCAACCCCCAAAGCATAAATATTTAACGCTGCATTTGCATCAGCTGTCTCATCCAATCAGAGGCCTAGCGCATAATCTGCCATCTAGAAGGGGCCCGCTGCTGCGCATTAGCCACTGGTACTATTGGCCTCCCCCGGCTGATTCAGTCAGTCCCTGCCAAGCCGTGCCCTTATGTTAGCCATCAAACAGACTGGGCCTCAGAAACTGGGCCAAATGCTAATGCTTATTAGCCTCGTAAACAGTCCACGGGTTTCTAGTGAGCCATATTTACAGCAGTCAGGTATTTGGATGTGAATGGAAAGCTGATGGCGAGGTTCCCATGATACTCTGTCACGGTCCTCTAGTCTTGCAGCGATTTGATACAACCTTTAATATGACACACTTGGTTCTGCAAGTAAGGGTTGCCAGAGAATCTGTCCAATATGCCATCAGGTGGGTGACATGAGGTGTCATTGAGGTGTCATTAAGGTGTCATTGACCATTCAAATATTACCAATAGGAAATCCTGAGTGGAAATGCTTGAAAATAAGAAAGAACTAAGTTATTGATATACTAGTAGCAGATTGATTGACTTCTGATTTGGATAGGGTGGGATGTGACTAAATTTGGTGAAAATAAGTTCATTCACATAAATTCACATTTGTTGATATTTAATTAGATGTTTCTATTAAAGTGCAGTGACAATCTTATGTTTTAAAATATTATAGTAGAGGGCCTTCTTTATGGGAAGATCTTGTGGAATTAGAACTGGTCATACTAGACCACAAAATTTGATTTGAACATCCTATGACAGTGACCAGTGGTTAGACTGACATTAGAAGACACAGAAGACCTAATATGGAAGCTGGGGGCAAGGTTCAGGTAACAGATGAAGACAAATCTAGTCTCACGACTCGCTGGCATAGACTAGAACACAGAACCCCATGCGTACATGGTGACATGCTTTGCTTTTTAAAAAGTATATTGTTTTAGACTTTTTGCCTTGACTTAGATAGGGTTGGGAAGATCGACAGTTAGTGAGTGCAGGAGAGAGATGGGGTGGAATGGGAAATGACTGCAGGTCGAATTTGAACCTGGGTCCCTGTGGGCACTTGGACCTGGACATAAGGTGACTTACCTCTCTTAAAAAAACTTTAGAAGCTTTAAGTGTCAGGCATCTTTCTTTCCCTTCAATCCTCTTTCAAGCACATATGCCCACACACACA
>NC_063190.1:26896801-26899301 GCF_017589495.1 Alosa alosa | reverse complement strand
ACACACATCCCACACCACCACTCCCTGTCTCTCTCCCTGTCTCTTTCTCTCTCTTTCACACACACACACACACACACACACACACACTACATACACCTGCACACACACACACACACACACACACACACACACACACACACACACACACACACACACACATGAAACACTTCACACACTTTCCCCACCCACCCACGCACACACACACACACACACACACACACACACACACACACACACACACACACACACATAGACACCTGCACACACACACACACACACACACACACAACATCCCTGCAACACACACATCCCTGCAACACACACATCCCTGCAACACACACATCCCTGCAACACACACATCCCTGCAACACACACACATCCCTGCAACACACACATCCCTGCAACACACACATCCCTGCAACACACACATCCCTGCAACACACACATCCCTGCAACACACACATCCCTGCAACACACACATCCCTGCAACACACACATCCCTGCAACACACACATCCCTGCAACACACACATCCCTGCAACACACACATCCCTGCAACACACACATCCCTGCAACACACACATCCCTGCAACACACACACATCCCTGCAACACACACATCCCTGCAACACACACATCCCTGCAACACACACATCCCTGCAACACACACATCCCTGCAACACACACACATCCCTGCAACACACACATCCCTGCAACACACACATCCCTGCAACACACACATCCCTGCAACACACACATCCCTGCAACACACACATCCCTGCAACACACACATCCCTGCAACACACACATCCCTGCAACACACACACATCCCTGCAACACACACATCCCTGCAACACACACATCCCTGCAACACACACATCCCTGCAACACACACATCCCTGCAACACACACATCCCTGCAACACACACATCCCTGCAACACACACACATCCCTGCAACACACACATCCCACACCACCACTCCCTGTCTCTCTCCTGTCTCTTTCTCTCTCTTTCACACACACACACACATAAGCGTACACACTTGAGGACACACACACACACACACAAACACACCGGGGCGAATTGACAGGCTGGTCTAGATCTATCTGGTCTAGATCTATCTATCTATCTATCTATCTATCTATCTCTACTTTTCTTTGTTTCCTTAACCTGTCACAATCATACATCGGAAGCTCAATGCCGTGGTGGTGTGACTGAGTTCACTGTCACCCAATGTTTGAAAAGAAAGGGTGTAGACATGTATTAGTGTATTGCTTGGCTGAAATCTAACATGAAGGCTTAACTGTCTCCCAAATGTCTTCACTTTGTTCAGAGTTGTCAGTGTTTTTCACCTTTCCAAAAAATTACTGAATATCTCATTCTCCTTTCTACCCATGCTTTGTTTCCAAGAAACCTGTGATCAATCACTGAACTGAGCGGAAATTTGGGGAATTGCCATTTTTGGGAGTCCATTGCAAAATAACATCTGTCCTTCAAGTGCATCACTTCTCAAAACAAGAATAAAGGACATTGGGATGAACTTTCATAAAGATACTAAAATAATCATATTTCCAGAAGTAATCTCATGCATCAATAGATAATGATAGCTTTTAGATATGCATTTTACATGGGATGATGATTACACTAGGTAGTTAATAACAAGACATTTAAAATATGTTTTTATTGATATATTTATTCTTAATTAATTAATTGATTAATTTATATATATATATATATACTTTTTACTTTCAAAGCATTGCTGTTTTGTGTTTGCCTTGTTCCAGCTAGAACCAATAAAAACACATGAATAAAAAAGTGTTTATTTGTATGAGTACTGGGTGTGGGTGAAGCGCAGAGCCAGGCAGGTGGATCGGAGGCTGACCGCAGCATCACTGAACCATGACAGCTGTAGGGTCATGGAGTCGAGCATTGAGCAACTGCTCTTTCTAAATCAGGATTTAGGGCTGGGGAATGGGGAGGGGGCGTCGTTGTTCTGGGCGGCTATAGGGGTCATTGAGGGCTGGCAGAGGAACCCCCTGCTTGGCACTTCAGGCTTTCTTTTAAAAAAAGAGATGTGGGAGGAAACGGGCACAGTTATCCCGCTCTCTTGGTCTCTTTGGGAGGTTTCACTTCCCTCTTCTTGGAGTGGCCACACTTCCTGTCAATCACCCTTCACTACACTAGCCGGGCCTCAGCAAGGACCACAAAAGTCCCATCACAGCGCATGTGTATCCTGGAAAGACCCAAAAGAATAAGACAAAAACAAATCAAGAGTTTTGAACTCAATTTTAATGTTTGGTAAAAGTTGAAATGATGAAACTAGTACCTTTTTGTCTTACATTTTCAGTGTTATAATTCATAAAATTCAAACCATTTACTTTAAATGTCCTAGAAACATCAAATGTGCCTAGTGCAATATTCTTCATATTGTTCCGACTAGGCCTACTTCACGATCTGAAAAGAGACACACTACAGCAAACAACAATAGATTCCAACAGTGC